>NC_142949.1:17435387-17487887 GCF_046866305.1 Octopus bimaculoides | reverse complement strand
ATGATCTTCTTATTCCAATACCACCAGAAAATGGCCTTCAGATGTCTGACGAAGATGTATTTCCTAAAGAAAATACTACTGCTGTGGAAGACACCGGAGTGGATACAAACTAAAGCTGGAAAATTGGTGGAGACTTGAAGGTGATTGGAATGCTGATGAGAATGCAATCTGGGTTCACGAAATATTGTTGCTTTTTATGCCTATGGGACAGTCGTGCAACTAACAAGGACTATGTGCAATCAGAGTGGCCTTTGCGAAAATCATATGAACCGGGAGTTTCTAGCGTCCAGAGTAAGCCACTTTTAAACCCAGAAAATGTTATTCCTCCTCTTCACATAAAGCTTGACCTCATGAAACAATTCGTGAAGACACTTGCCAGGAAAAGCTCAAAAGATTTTGAATATGTGAAGGCCAAATTTCTAAAAATCACCGAGGCAAAACTGAAGGAGGGTGTATTCATAGGTCCGCAGATAAAAGAACTCCTGAAGGACAACCACTTCCTCACAGCACTTCCTCACAGCACTGTTTCGGCCGTCGTTTTCCCCAGCAGAAAACATTTGGATTTATTTGCAGAAGACCTTGGAACAGTGTCAGATGAGCAAGGGGAACGCTTTCGTCAAGATATTGCATCAATGGAACAACGATATCAAGGATTTTGGAATGCGGGTATGTTAGCTGATTACTGTTGGATGTTATACAGGGATGAACATGAGACAAAACACCATAGAAAATCCAAATCCCAAAGATTTTAAGTTGTTATGCATTTGAGTGTATTCTAACTTATTTGTACACAATAATTTTAATTTTGTACAATAAAAAGCCATGAAATTATCGTATCATGTATTCAGTATACTTTATATAGACATTTATATTAACATCTAAATGTGACCTGATAGAGGAAATCGGATTCGTAATCAGCATCAAAGATTAAATCAGAAAAGTCAATCAGCAACTCTGATGATTAAAAAAAGTTTCATTTTGTTGATCAGTGTAATGAGACGCACTATATTTCCATAAACCAGGGTAGATCAATGTAGGGAGAAAGATTATAGAGGCTAGCTTTGGGATACAATGTTTGAGAGTAATAGACGGGACACTGTTTAAGGACAGCAGCTTTGTTGGTTTTTTTGAAGCGACCGAAAGTACTTTTGCTCTTCACGTATATGTCTGTGGGGTACCTGGAGGCGTGAAAAGGGAGATTTGAAGTGGATTACCCGTATATACTGTGCGGAGTTGGGGAGAAAGAAAATTCTGTAAAGCTGAAAGAGATTTTGCTGGAAAAGACCCGGAAAAGACCAAAAGAAACGATGGCAGTTTGAGCGATGTAACATTAACTACGCTATGACCGAAAACATCCTTCACGTCTCGTGCAGCGGTCTTGTAGGAACTACATTAATGGCTAAATGCCGACCATTTTTCTAATTTTTTTTGTTGGGTATTTCTAAACATTGTAGGTTTCGTTTATATTTCAATGGGATAAAGTCACTATAATCCATGTTGGAAATAAAGAAATGCATACCGATAGTTGTGTGTGTGAGAGAGAGAGAGTGAGAGAGAGAGAGTGAGAGAGAGAGAGGGGGGAAAGAGAGAATGGTTTACCGACTTACAATTTTAGCTATGCACGTGTACATGCATATATGTATGTATGTCATTTTGTGTGACTATGTATGTCTGTCTGTCTGTCTCTATGTATGTATGTATGTATGTATGTAAGTATAGGAGGACCTATTTTTTCTGCAAATGTATGCTTCTATGACATTTTACATCCGTAGACATGTTGCTTTGTTACAAAATGGCGACACACATCTAACATGGCCGCCATTCAGCAGTTGTGTGGCTTTTATAGCTATCAGTTGTTGCTATTTGTCCTGCTTTTCAAACTTCCGGCCTAAAGTTTGAGCAATTAATCTTCGTATTACTTTCCAATTCCTCATTTCGTTATTTCATCGATAGTCACCATTCTGTCTGTCTAGTTGAGTTTTGCTGTCTTTTATGTTTTTATCTTCCTTAACGTTTTGGTTTTATAATATTTATGTTGTAAAGTTTTAAATGGATTTTAACGTTAATTTTGTTATTCGTGTTGTTGTTGTTTTGTTAACACGTGGCTATTGTGGTTATTGTTTTAAGCCTGCACACACACACACACACACACACACACACACACACACACACACACACACACACACATAGACACACACACACACACATACATGTATTTATGTATATATACATGTACATATTTGTGTATGTGTACGTGCATATATGTATATATATGTATGTATATGTAAAATCGTTCCTAGCGATTTCTCTCTTGCTAAACATGCTTAATGTAATTATATTTCGCCTGGAGTTTATCTCATTATCTTGGCGCCGAGGGCTTCTCCAAGAGCCGCCTATTTAAATACTTTGGCCATTCCTTCCTTGTTATTTATTCATTTCTTAATTAAAACATTCCACTTACCATCATACGGATTCTTTATCATCATCATTACCATCGTCGTCATCGTCATCATCATCATTATTATTATGATTATTATTATTATTATTAAGATGGCAAATTAGCAGACTCACTGCCACTTAGAGGCATTTCTTCCGACTCAATACGTTTTCAGTTCAAATTTCATCACCGATGACTTTACCCTTTATCCTTTCTGGGTCGACAAAATAAGTACCTGTTGAACACTGGAATCTACGTAACCGATTTACACCCTCCATCTAAAGAATGACCGGCCTTCTGTCGAAATTTGAAACTAGTAGTAGTAGTAGTAGTAGTAGAAGTAGTAGTAGTATCAGCAGCAGCTCAGGACGCCAATATACTACCAGACACAGTGTTTCGATCTCATGCGATCTCTTCAGTGACGAATATCCCGGGTGTTATTACCTGAGCCGAAAATACTTGATCCGATATAGAAATCGATAAAGACAACATTCACCAATTTGCGCGTAAGTTAGGCAGGCTCCAAATGTTTCTGGCTCACAGCGTTCAGAGTATTCGTCACAGATGGGACAAAATCAAATAGAAACTGTGTGTAGCAAGTTACCCATGTTTTGTGTGAGCCTCTGAGACAAAATATTATAGCTAGTGCCCTTACATTTTGTTATACACACTAGTATGATGCACGCACACATACCTAGATACATACATGCACACATATAATATATATAATATCTATGCATATATAAATAGATATATGTACATACCTACATATAATTGTATATATACATGCATATATGGATACAGGACGTCAAAAAAAGCGCGAACAAAATGAGAAACGAGAACATAAAAAAACAAAAACATGGAAAACGAATTTTTTTTCGAACAGCATAAGAAACAAATAGAGAAACGAGACAGGCAACATAAAGAACCTTTCCTTCATCAGTTGTCCCCTGTTTTATCTACTCCGCGTTTCGAAAGTAGGGACAAGACGCGACTTTGTTAAAACAGTCGTTCATGAAAAGCAAATTAAAAAAAAAACGTTGGGATTTGCGTAAGATAAAAACAAACGGTAAAGGGTGTTAAGCCATAACGATGTGAAGTGGTGAACGCTGGAAAAACGAGCTTTGAGAAGAGACAGGCAAAAGCACGTCTTGTCTTTCGGAAAGAAGTGGAAGAAATAAAGATAGATAGCTGTTATATGATCGAACGTCACGCATCGATTTCTAAGTAAATTTTATATATATGTATATATATATATATATATATATATATATATATATATATATATATATATATGCGTATATATATATATGTATACATACATATGTGTGTGTGTGCGTGTGCGTGTGTGTGTGTGTTTTTCCTGATGGGTAGCTAGCTGAGTACCTCACTGTTGAGTAATTATTACATCAGAGGATCTACAAGAAAGTAACCAAAAGAAACCGGAATTTTGCAATGTCTACTCTCTTTTCGCCTTCAAAGTATTCTCCATTTGAAGGCCTTCAAAATATTCTCCAGGTGCGTTTTCCAATAATCGAAGCATTGCTGGAACTCTTGTGAAGTGTTACCTTTTAATGCCTCCGTCGTGTTTTTTCTTCACCTCTTCCACATCTGCAAATTCCGTAGCACCAGCTTTCGTCACTAGTGATGACCTTGTAAGGAAAATGGTCCGGATCAACTTCCAACTGTTCTTTCAGTTCGTGACACCAATTCAGTCGTGACTGCTTTTGATCTATGAGCAAGCGAGGCACAAATTTTGCTTCAACTCTTTTTATTCGCAACTCCTCGCTCAAAATTCGTTGGCAGGAGCTCCAGGACACAGTAGTCATATCAAAAACTTCGTCAATTGTTTGGTGACGGCCCTCCAAGATCGGTTCATGAATTTTCGTGATGTTTTCATTCGTTCGGGAAGTCGACGGTCGTCCTGAACGAGGTTATTCTTCAAGTGACAAGTGACCATTCCTAAAGCGTGGAAACCACCGGAAAACTTGTGTTTTGCTCATGGCAGCTTCCTTGTAAGCTTTTTGAAGCATGACAACTGTTTCGGCCGTCGTTTTCCCCAGCAGAAAACATAGCTTCACGGAAGAACGTTGTTCCTTCGTTTCAGCCATCGCAAAAGTCGATAAACGGGAGAGTAACACTGCAAAACACTCTACGACGCCGGTCGACAGACTGGTGCCTGAGGGTCGCATAAAGTGGCTTCTAGCATCAGAAGCCTGAACTACAACAGGTTTGTCCCACAGAGAACGTTTCCGGTTACTTTCCAATACTCCTCGTACTAGCTAAGAGACATATGTAGCCTTGATTTTACTGTTCCACTCCCTCAATTTGGATATATACATATATGTGTGTGTATATATATATATATATATATATATATATATATATATATATATATATATATATATATTTATATATATATATATATATGTGTGTGTGTGTGTGTGTGTGTGTGTGTGTGTGTGTGTGTGTGTGTGTGTACACACGCGTGTGTTTTTTTTGTATATACTCTGAGTGCGTTAGCTCTATGTAGGGTCACTACTGAGTAGCTTCTTATTTAATGAGATTTGGTGTGATTTCTCAGAAATTTAACTGCTATTTCTAGCATCTCTACAGACCAAGTAATGGTTTTCTTGCAGGCTGGGGGAGGGGGGCTTCGTTTGCTATTGTTCGTGCTCTTGCATCTATCTTCTTTCTTAGTGTTAAATATTGTTACTTTGTTGTTGCCGTTGTTATTTCCGCCCTTTGTTTTCAAAATGAATTATTAATACCATTTCTAAAAACTGTCCTAACGATATAAACGAAAATAATGGATAAAAATTAGAATTATATTCAGATATAATTGAAAAAGGAATTTTTTTTTCCTTTGTTTTAATGGAACTAAAGTTCATGCATCTTTCAAAGCACGCGTATGCAATGTGTGCGCATGTGCATGATTGCATGTATATGTGCGTATGTGTTTCCTGCTTTAGAAAGCCTTGAACTACTCTGGGCTATTTTGTAGTGTCAATCTCAGAAAAGAAATCGACCAGTCGATTCGCACATTACAATTACAATCTGTAAGCGGAACAGTAAAACTATGCGAGGCTTTTCTCAGATTTAAAACGTGACGTTGTTTTCGTTATCAGCATTCCAACGATGCAGCTTTGTATCTTTGTTAGAAACCAGCTCCTTCCTGACAAGAAGAGTTTAAATAATCGAAAACAAAAAAGAATATACATACATATGAAAAATGTGTACAGTTCTCTAGGGACCCAGTTCATGTGAATTTGCTGGGCCAGACATATGTGCACATCCACATGTAAATGGCATGTGTAAACACACATAAACATAACAATGAAGCACAGATTCTTGTTTATTGAAGTGAAACGCATATGTCCCACACAAATACAGGCTATCCATGAGCAGAAACATGCTTATATACACATACATATAAACCAATTCAGACAACCAAAACCTCCCCCCCTACCTCAACACCTGCCTTAACTGAAATGAATGAGCCTTTCCACTTGGTTTGGAGCCAGGTTTGAATTCTCCAAAATAAAAAGTTTTAATAAATCCTACAGAAAACACATACACACATACAAAGATATATAATCCATACATATAATATATATATACACACATACACATACATACACACACATTCATGTAGAATGAAAATATAACCGTTTTGACCTACCTCCTTCTTTCTCCTCTCTCCTCTCCGCTCTCTTCTCTTCTCTTCTCTCTCTCTCTCTCTCTCTCTCTCTCTCTCTTGATTTTCTTTGTCTTTGTCTCACGTCTTTTCTTTTTTCCAACGATTATTTGAATGCTGGTCTTCTTTTGTAACACAACTATATTTAGCAAATATATTAACAGTTATCCTTCTCCAGATATAGATTTCCTTTTTCTTTTTATAAACAGTCGAACGTTTCACAATTTCTCCATAATCAGTGGATTTTTGTAAGGTTTAAAGTTCAAATTTACGTTTAAATAGATTTACAGGAAATTATTTTCATTCTTCGTTTCAAGTGAGTAAACCCGTGTATAACAAGAAGGATGGGAAAAAACCATTATCCGTCGAGATACGAAACTTAGAAGATTTCTTGTTTACTTGAGTAAGCGTTAAATACTGGAAAATATATAAAAAATAAAGTAAGTCGAATGGTTTTAGGTTGGATATTAAAACTTTTTTCTGTCTTCAATTCTTCACAGACAAAATCCTTTCACACAAAGTTATAATAATACAGGTTATATTGATGCGTTGATAACAATAAGATTATGATTCGATCGTCTGGATATGGTTGATAAAAAGTAAATCCCTAGCTGGACAACAATTATTTCTATTAGCAATAAATAATAATGGTACAAATGTTGACAACAAAAGATATTGAACAGAAAAGAGAGGTTCGTGTTAAAGAACGATGAAGCTATACAGGAAGACGTTGGTGGCAGACAAAGAAAGAGAGAGAAGAGGAGAGAGAGAAGAGGAGAGAGAGTCTGTCAGGTTCAACAATGCTTGGACTCAGTAACAGTGCATATGCGGTGGGAGATGAATAATAGTGAAAGTCCGTCCAGCAGCTCACAACTCATCCTTTATCAAAGTATAACGATGAAGTCTTCGCAGTTATTAACAATATGTTTGCCACGATATAGAAATTGCTAGATAATGTAGTTGTTTAACAAACATCTTGACCGACAGGCATATTAAATAGTTTCACCAAAGAAAAGACCGGTTACATCATAAACAATTGTGTGTGTGTGTGTCTGTCTGTCTGTCTGTATGTATGTATGTATGTGTCTGTGAGTCTGTGTGTCTATTTGTGTGTGTGTGTGTGTGTGTGTGTGTGCGTGTGTGTGCGTGTGTGTGTTTATGTATGACAATATTCACCAGAATGTTATAAAAAATTGAAAGTGTTTGGAAAATTAAAAATTAAAAGTAAAAGTGATAAAAACGTTTAAATTTGACAAATGTATTAACTGCGCTCAGCTTTACAAACGGTGGTTTGTGTGTGTTTGTGTGTGCAAGAGAGAGAGAGAGAGAGAGAGAGAGAGAGAGAGAGAGAGAGAGAGTAGAAGTTAAGAAGAATTGGCAAACGTTTATATTTACAAATGAAGAAAAAAATTTACTCAGTCTACCAAAGATTGTGTGTGTGTGTATACCTTATACTCTAAAGCTTTTCATATCGTAACTCGGAGAATCAGGTGTTCTAGTCCTCCAATGATTTCAGAACGGAAAAAACCAGGGCAATATATTACCAAAAATATTTATAAACAAGTCCAAACATAATTAGATAACATTTCAGCGCCATTTGATTGGTTGTCGACAAATATTTTGAGCAGCAACAATATTTTGAGCGACAAATATTTCTCTCAGCTGATCTGAGAGAAAAGATCAGCTTTGAACGAATAAACTCTGCAACATATATGGAGTATTTTTCTCTACTTTGTCTATCTCAATTCGCATATGCGTATGTGTATAAAATACATAAACACACACAAATACATACATCTGTGTGTGTGTATGTGCGTGTGTGTGTGTGTGTGTGTGTGTGTGTGTGTGTGTGTGTGTGTGTGTGTAGGGCATGAGTGCGTGTACACATATGCACATAACTATGTGCAAGCGTATGTAGCGTTCAATACCTGTAAAAGCGTGTCTAGTGAATATATAAAGCAAACATATTTACCCAAACCACACATATATACATAAGTGAATATACACTCACTTCTACATGAAAGTTAGATAATGAATACTTAAAGCCCTACACAAATACACACACACATGCACACACACACACACACACTCACACACACATACAGGTAGACACCCGCAGAGTCCCGTAGACTTTGTCTATGGCAATGGATGTTCCCATGTGCCGCAAATGATCCCATGCTTAGTCATGCATATACGCGTGCATAAATGCTTACACGTGTCTGCCAATACATGTAACAACACTCAGATACGCGGGAAAACGTGCAAATTTACTCACATGCGCATCAATGGATGAACAAAAACGCAACCAAAATATTGTGCAATCTTAATTTTAGTTTTAAATGCATGAGAAGCTCACAAATGTAAACAAATCCTTGAAATCCCTAAAATATGTTGATTTATACATATATATAGATTTAGATTCGGATTACACAGACAGACAGACAGACAGACAGACAGATAGATAGATAGATAGATAGATAGATAGATAGATAGATAGATAGATAGATAAAACCGGCTCAATAACTAAACATGTAAGTATGTATACACACACACAGAAATATAGGAAACGAACATCACAATGCACACACTAGTTTATTTATACACATACACACACACGAACCCACCTAATTTTTAGCTTGCCCACACATATACATTCACATGCACTCGATCCCATTCACACATACATACTCACACACACCATCTTTACATACACACGCTTGCACCCCCTACTTCAGCCGGGTCATCGTTATTATCTCCCTTTTACTCAGCCTCTTTCTCAGGTCATTTCATCATGTTGAACCGTTAACCCCCCACACATCTTTAATTCACTCCGTTTTTATTCGCTCTCTCTCTCTCTCTCTCTCTCTCTCTCTCTCTCTCTCTCTCTCCCTCTCTCTCTCACTCTCTCTTTCTCTCTCTCTCTCTCTCTCTCTCTCTCTCTCTCTCTCTCTCTCTCTCTCCCTCTCTATCTCTCTCTCTCTCTCTCTCTCTCTCTCTCTCTCTCTCTCTCTCTCTCTATCTCTCTCTCTCTCCGCCTTTTTCCTCACACTCCTTTCTGTCGAAGAACCTAGGCTGGAAATGTCAAAGACTTTTCCATTTTTCCCGAGCGTCAAACTAATAGACCTGCTAGTTTTCCCTTACTTATCTTCGTCTTTTGTTTTCTGTAAATTTAAACTATATATATATGTGTGCGTGTGCGTGTGTGTGCGTGTGTGTGTATATATATATATATATATATATATATATCTATATATATATATATATATATATATATATATATATATATATATATATATATGTATAATTGTATGTATGTGTGTGTATATGTATTATGTACGTGTATATAATTGCCTGATGCAATTCTAATTACGAAAAATTTAATTTGCAAAAAATAATTGTACATATACTTATATATACATACATATATATAAATATATGCATATAAATGCATAGAGGCATATATACATATGTATGTGTGTTTCTAGGGAGTCATTATACCAATATTAACACACGCACTGCTTCAATTCCACTCCTTTATTATTAGTTAACTGGTTAAATATCAACACACGAATTCACATAAAGAATTTTGAAAACCGGATACAAAATCGAAGTATATATATATATATATATATATATATATATATATATATATATATATATATATATATATATATATATATATATATATATATATAAGTATGTGGGGCGGGAAATAATTGAAAATTACGCCTCAGATAAATCAAGATAGCAAAGAATAATTAATTAGTAATAATTTGTGATTTGAGTTCACAATCGGTAAAAGTTTCAACGAAGTACATAAATTTTTAAGTTTGTCAAAAATATTGCTGAAATTCTACGAACGTTGGAAATGGCATCTTCTGTGCATAAATACGTAATTATGAAAATAAATGAATCGATAACATATCGTGGGACTCCGACGACGAGGGCTCCAGTTGAATCGATCAACGGAACAGCCTGCTCGTAAGATTAACGTGTAAGTAGGCTGAGCACTCCACAGATACGTGTACCCTTTAACGTAGTTCTCAGGGAGATTCAGTGTAACACTGTGACAAGGCTGGCCCTTTGAGATACAGATACAACAGAAACTGGAAGAAAGAGTGAGAGAAAGAGTAGAGCAGGGTTCGCCGCCACCCCCTGCCGGAGCCTCGTGGAGCGTTAGGTGATTTCGCTCAATAAACACTCACAACAAATATTTTCGTCGCTTTGAGACCGCGACCTCTTCACTGACAAAATTCTGTGTTGCACGGAATTTTGTCAGTGAACATGTCGCGGTCTCAAAGCGCTGAAAACATTTTTACACATTAAATTTAAATGTTGGAGTGAATCTAAAGGTCTTTGTGTGTTTTTAAATGGCTTATAAACACCTTCCACGCTGCAATTGATTTTGTCTCAGCATACGATCTCAGATCAGCTCACTTGCTATGCAAGTACATCTCTGTAACCAGGAACAATATTTAAAAAAAAACATGGCGAAATAAGAAATATCCCTTTTATTCTTTCATACTTTTGAAACACATATGATATTATATAAAAGATAAGAACACAAAGGGGTTAAAGTTTCACGTCATCTATTTCAGACACGTCTTTTTTATTGATGAATATTTCGATTACACTATGAAAAAAACCGTTCTCTCGGGGTGAACAATATATATGTGTGTTTATATATGTATGTATCATCATCATCATCATCATCATCATCATCATCGTTTAACGTCCGCTTTCCATGCTAGCATGGGTTGGACGATTTGACTGAGGACTGGTGAAACCGGATGGCAACACCAGGCTCCAATCTAATTTGGCAGAGTTTCTACAGCTGGATGCCCTTCCTAACGCCAACCACTCAGAGAGTGTAGTGGGTGCTTTTACGTGTCACCCACACGAAAACGGCCACGCTCAAAATGGTGTATTTTATGTGCCACCCGCACAAGCCAGTCCAGGGGCACTGGCAACGATCTCACTCGAAAATCCTACGGGAGCCAGTCAGGCGGTACTGGCAACGGCCGCGCTCAAAATGGTGCATCTCATGTGCCACCCGCACAAGAGCCAGTCCAGGGGCACTGGCAACGATCTTACTTGGCTTGCAGGGTCTTCTCACGCACAGCACATTTCCAAAGGTCTCGGTCAGTAGTCATCGCCTCGGTGAGGCCCAATGTACGAAGGTCTTGCCTCACCACCTCAGCCCAGGTCTTCCTGGGCCTACCTCTTCCACGGGTTCCCTCAACTGTTAGGGTGCGGCACTTTTTCACGCAGCTATCCTCATCCATTCTCACCACATGTCCATACCAGCGCAATCGTCTCTCTTGCACACCGCAACTGATGCTTCTAATGTTCAGCTTTTCTCTCAAGATACACTCTGACGAGTATTCACATTGACATTACACATCCAACGGAGCATACTGGCTTCATTCCTTGCGAGCTTACGTATGTCCTCAGCAGTTACAGCCCATGTTTCACTGCCATGTAGCATGGCTGTTCGTACGCATGCGTCATACAGTCTGCCTTTTTACTCTGAGTGAGAGTCCCTTTGTCGCCAGCAGGGGTAAGAGCTCTCTAAACTTTGCCCAGGCTATTCTTATTCTAGCAGCTACACTTTCAGCGCACCCACCCCTACTAACTTGGTTGCCCAGATAGCGGAAGCTATCGACTACCTCTAGTTTTTCAGCCTGGAATGAGATAGAAGTTGTTTCCTGTTTGTTTACAGTGTTTATTGCACCTGAACATCTGCCACAAACAAAAACTAACTTCCTAGTTAACCTGCCTTTGATGTTGCTGCACCTCTTATGTGTCCATAGCTTGCACCGGGTACATCTTATAGACTTACTACCTACTCCTTTTCTACATACTGAGCAGGGCCATCTACCTGAAGGGGTTTGTGTTTTATCTACCTTCCTACTTATTAGGATTTTGGTTTTAGCTAGGTTGACTCTAAGGCCCTTCAATTCTAGACCTTGCTTCCACACCTGAAACTTCTCCTCTAGTTCTGATAGTGACTCCGCAATTAGGGCAAGGTCATCAGCATAGAGGAGCTCCCAGGGGCAACCTGTCTTGAACTCCTCTGTGATTGCCTGGAGGACTATGATAAATAAGAGGGGGCTGAGGACGGAACCTTGGTGGACCCCTACCTCTACCCGGAATTCATTGCTGTACTCATTTCCAACCCTCACCTTACTGGCAGCATCTCTGTACATGGCTCGCACAGCTCTCACTAACCATTCATCTATCCCAAGTTTCCTCATTGACCACCAGATAAGGGATCGGGGGACCCTGTCAAAGGCTTTCTCCATGTCAACGAAAGCCAGGTACAGAGGTTTATCCTTAGCTAGGTATTTCTCCTGCAGCTGTCTCACTAGAAATAAGGCATCAGTAGTGTTTTTACCTGGCACGAACCAAAACTGCATCTCATCTAAATTGATTCGCTCCCTAATTAGTTGGGCTATGACCCTCTCTGTAACTTTCATAACCTGATCTAACAGCTTGATGCTTCTGTAATTATTTGTATCTAAAGCGTCACCTTTACCTTTGTAGCAGTTGACTATGATGCTGCTACACCAGTCATTGGGTATGACTCCTTCGTGTATCACCTGGTTCGTAATACGGGTGACTAGGCTATAGCCAACATAACAAATAATAAATGAGTATATGCATATATACGTACACGTATGTGCAAATATATATATATATATATATATATATATATATATATATATATATATATATATATATATATATATATATATATATAGGGAGAGAGAGAGGAGGGGCAGAAACAGACAGACAGATAGAAAGACACGTGTTAGTCATAAACGTGTCCCAGAGCACATAACATAATTCATTTGCACTCAAGGCATATTTCTACACTTGTTGCATCGCTGATGGATTTTGATAATTCACTGTACCAAGCAAACTACAAGGAACAAATAGGAGAATTTCATAAAGCTTAGTAAATCAATACAAATTGATCACGGCCATTCTTTCGACGCACCATATATTCCTATGTGTGAGTGTGTACGTTTGAGTGTTTGGAGTATATTGTAAAGCTTCGTTTAATGACTACTTCCACTTTTCTCTTGTAGAATTCCTCGCTTTATAGAAAATAATAATAAATTCTAAATATATTTTACCATTTTTCGATGGTAATGTTGTCATTCATTCTTTCTAATTTGGTTCCATTTTCCATTGGTTGTAATAACATTTATTTGCGCTGACTCTGCCCTGCATCTTTCAATTCCATATACACATATACACATATACATATACAGTATGCAAGAAAAACTTACACACTTCCAACTCATCGATATCAATTACTTTCACATATTAACATAACAATTTTTATTTTACTTTTCCTGTTACATTTTGGATTGGTATTTTTACTTTTTTATATTTAGGAGTGGTTCTGGACTTTTTCTTTGTCTTTTATTTTTTTTTTTTTTTTTTTTTTTGTAGGTTCGCTTCAAGCAAATATAATAATGCCTAGATATTTCTTTCTCTTAGTAAAAGCAAAACATTTTGAGGTTTCAAGCAATATTAACAGCATTTAGTTTACAATAATAATTATGAAGGCATTTTCTCATTTCTGTATATTCCATGTTTGTTAGGAGAATATAGATACATAGATACATAGGCAGATAGATAGATAGATAGATAGATAGATAGATAGATAGATAGATAGATAGATAGATAGATAGACATGAAAATGTGTGTGTGTGTGCGCGTGCGTATGTGCATGCAAATAAATCTATATATACCTGCATATTTACAAACATGATATATATATATAGATATATATATTTGATACATAAGCCCATATATATAGGCTTATGTATTTATGCATGTGTATATATATATATATGTATATATATATATATATATATATATATATATATATATATATATATATATATATATATATATATATATATATATATACAAATGCACAAATGTCATAAATATATATATATACATATACATATATATATATGTATGCATGTATATATAGATAGATATATAGATAGATAGATAGACAGATAGATAGATATAATATACACACACGCGTGTGCACACGCAAACACGCACAAACACACACACATACATACACACGCGTATGTATGTATATATATATATATATATATATATATATATATATATATATATATATATATATATATATATATATTCATGTATGAATATGTGCAACATGTTGCCATTTATTTAAATAATAACTGCACAAGATGGAGTGAGTAATGTTTCTTTTTTCCTACATCGGGACGCATACGTATGTGTGTGAAAGTATATATACGTGTTTATGTACCCACGTGACTCTTTCGTTGCGCAAGGAAAGGAAAACTACAGAATTCATTTTGCAGAATGTATAAATAGACATGTGTATGTGGATATATATATATATATATATATATATATATATATATATATATATATATATATATATATATATATATATATACATATATATACATATATATATATATGAATATGTGTGCATATATTTATAAATGCATATATATATATACCTATATATATATTTATCCCTCTACATACATATCTTTACATATTTACATACACATATATGCATATATATATATACATACATGCATATATATGCATGTATGTATGCATGCATGTATGTATGCATGTATGTATGTACGTATGTATGTATATGTATATACAAGAGAAAGTGCGGGTAAGGAGAATCAGGGATATCAATAGTTTCTCGGTTTGCATGAATTTACAATTTCATAAGCATAACAATAGAGGATTTCAATAAAAACAACATTAGAAACACACTTATATAATAAATTGAAGCCGTTTGTGTGTTTTTATTTGTTGTCTTCATTTTTGCTTATTTTCATTCTTTTATCTCAAGTTTTATTTTTATTTTACGGTTTGTATGTTGTATTATTTATTATGCTCTTGTTGTTGTTTTTGCTATTGTTGTTGTTGTTTTCGGTGGTGGTAGTTGTGATGGTGGTGGTGGTGGTGGTGTGGATGTTGTGAATGTTGCTCTACGCGCTATAGAAACAGAAATTAATAATGAAACGTTGCATGGTTACGTTGATCTCGAGATAACCATTATCTTTCTTTTGTTTTTTATGCTTTCATCAATGGCTGTGTGGGGGATCATATATGAATATATGCATGTGCGTGTGCGTGTATATATATATATATATATATATATATATATATATGTATGTATGTATGTATGTATGTATATGTATATATATGCTATATACGCATGTATATGTGTATGTGTATGTTTTTGCGTTATATGTATAAATATATACATATATATAAACACACACACACACATATATATATATATATATATATATATATATATATATATATATATATATATATGTATAAATGTACATATGTATGTGTTTGGGTGGCTGTCTTGTATATAAATAGATAGATAGATAGATACATTTCTTTTATTAGCCACACAGGGCTCAACGAAGATGGGACAAATACAATGTAGAGCTTTTCTTTTTGGGAGGGGGAAGGAAGGAAAAAAAAAAAAAAAAAAAAAAATTGGTGGTGTCGATCAAAAGGGATCGTAGGAAGGGAAAAAGGGGCAGTTCGATCAAAAGGGATCGAAAAAAAAAGAAAAGGAAAGGCCGATCAATAGGGATCGTGTATCACACAGTAATGTTCTCGTGTAAAAAGAGGGGAGGACAGTTTAGGTTTAGCCGTGGAAGGAAAAGCCTACGGAAAAGACCACGGTAACCTTCGTCAATATTCTCATTGAAGAAACTATAACAGTAAGTGACTCTCTTTTGCCTTTTTGTTTTATTTTTTTTTCTTGTTCATAGGGTTATGCTAAAGATGGCTCCGTCGTTCACACGTGCCATCCTTGCTACATTCACCCATCTTTTTTTGAAGCATTCACTAGACAAGACTTCCCTTTCTACTCTCAACTTCCTCTTCAGGTGATACTTGAAGAAGTTGATGAGAGATTGCCCAGAGAGGAAAGTCTTTGTCTCTAGACCTTTCAGACGCGTCCACCATACACATTCTTTCACCATAGCCACAAGTACGATGAAAATAGCTCTTCCTTCCCGTTTAAAGGAAGGAGGCGCGACAATATTCACGATAGACTCGGCTGATAGACCGACTCGTCCCACACGCGATAGCAGTTGTTCGACGTAAGCCCACAGCTCGGAAATGGTGGGACACTGTACGAGTGCGTGCAGAACGGTTTCGTCGCTCTGCCGGCATCTCGGACAGGTCGGCCCCGTGTTTCTCGAGCCATGCCTGTAGAGCTTATCCCGAACGGGTAGTGCTTCTCGATAGCACTGCCAGGCCAGGGATCTCTGGAAGTTGTCCATAGGTCCCGGCCCGAAGGTCGTCTTAAACAGGCGGGTCAGGTATTCCTCGTCGACGCCCAGGTTCGCCCCGAGATCGTCGTCGTACCTTCCCTCCACTAATCCACTATAGAATGCGTTAGTTGTGATGCAGTCGCTCAAGGTTGACCCGGGTTGTTGGAGTTGCCGAAGAGCAGCGCGACACTCGCGGTGCCATTCGCCCTTCCTCGGCCTCTTCTTGATCCATGACTGCAGTTCGGTCATGGAGACGAGCTGCGGGAAAGCGCGCCGCACAAACGGCGACCACACCTGTTCACCGCTGTCTACGTAGAGCCGGAGATGTCGCAGTCTCAGCGCGTGTCTGCGCATCATTAACCACGGCATGCCCAGTCCTCCTTTTAACGGGTGTTGGCAGCAAACGGATCGCCTAACCATCGGAACGCTTCCTTTCCACAAGAAGCGGAAGAGGATGCGCTCCAGTTTGGTGATGGTAGGGTCGGGACAAGGAACGACGGTCAGGCGGTAGTAGATGACGGACGCGATGTACGTGTTCGCCACCTCCGCCCGACCTTTCAGGGAAAGCTTCCTCTCGGCCCATTGCCGGGCTAGAGTGGCCACCCTTCTCGTTATCTCGTCCCAGTTCTTCTCCGTTTGGAGGTCTGGACCAAACCAGACCCCGAGCATCTCAACCGGACCGTCAGTCCAACGTCCCACGACGGAGGCGCTACTTGACGGCATGGGGTTGCTTCTCCAGGTGCCGAGCCGCAAGCCCACTGACTTATCCCGGTTGATTTTCGCTCCCGTTACCGCTTCGTATTCTCTCAGTGTCTCGCCGACAAGCTCGATGTGCTTTTGGCTAGACACTATGACGGTGACGTCGTCCGCGTATGCCGACACGCTCGTCCCGCATCCCAACTCTCGCGGGATGCCCCTCAGCGTCGCCAGCTTCCGCAGTAGTGGCTCGAGAGTCAACACGTACAGAAGCGACGAGAGGGGGCATCCCTGACGGACCGAACGTGCAATGTCGAAGGGTCTTGATAGATGCCCATTGACGCGAACTACCGAACGGATGCCTCTGTACAAGGCAGCAATCCAGCCGCGGAAAATGGGACCGAAGCCGGCTGCTATGAGGACAGCCTCCAAGTATTGATGGTCTACCCTATCGAAAGCTTTCGATTGATCTAAATTGATCAGGGCCCCACCCATGCCAGGTTCCTTAACTACCCTCTCTATGATGTAGCGCATCAGATGGAGGTTGTCATGGATGCTCCTGCCCGGCACCGCGCACGTTTGCGCCTTGCCGATCAGTTTCTCGATGACAAGCGCCAACCGCTTGGCTAACACCTCACTTCCGCCGCCGTGATGGCACCTTCGCAGCACTCCGCCTCTCTTGCCGAGAGTCGTGGCAGGCTGTGCAGGTAGGCACTGAAGTCCGATAGATAGATAGATAGATAGATAGATAGATAGACAGACAGATAGATAGATAGATAGATAGATAGATAGATAGATAGATGAACTGACATGTTCATAGAGTTCTCCCAAGGATATACATACATACATACATACATACATACATACATACATACATACATACATACACATAGGCGTATGCTTATGTATAACGTGGAAATGAAAGGTAGCAGAATGGAAGAAGAAGAAGAAGAAGAAGAAGAAGAAGAAGAAGAAGAAGAAGAAGAAGAAGAAGAAGAAGAAGAACAACAACAACAACAACAACAACAACAACAACAACAACAACAACAACAACAACAACAACAAGTTACTGTGATGAGGAGAGAGAGTGTGACTAAGAGCTGAGAAACAAAGAGAGGATAGTCTGAGACTTAATCTCCAGGGAGAAACCTGGAACTATTCTCTACACGGACAGAATGCATATCGTAGAAAATTCTATTTATAACAGTCGCCATCTTGCTGCTTTTGCAAATGACATTCGTTCCTTTATTTATCCATTCCTTCCTTCACTCACTCTCTTATTCCTTCACTCACTCACACATTCACAGAAGGCTTCATAGGTTTTTGTAGGTTTTTTTTTACATTTATATGTCATATTTCATTTCATTCTTTCCCTCCCTCCCTCCCTCTCCCACTTCCTATATATATATATATATATATATATATATATATATATATATGTATGTTTGTATGTATGTATATAATACGTGTGTCTGATTGTATGTATGCATATGTATACGTATGTATTTGTATGTATATTATTATTATTATTGTTATTATTATTATTATTATTATTATTATTATTATTATTATTATTATTATTGTTATTATTATTATTATTATTATTATTATTATTATTATTATTATTATTATTATTTTCTATGCCTCACTTTGCTCCATTTGGCTATTGAATTTTATTCTAGCTTCAGTTAATCTTTTGAGAGTTGATGGCGCTGTTCTTTTTACCAAGTTTGTTGACAGATTCAACATTATCGTTTTTCGCGTCTTTTAATATTCCTTTGAGATGTCTTCTATTATCATCCTTTATCATCATCATCATCATCATCATCATTAGATTTGTTGTTGTTTTTAAAAATTTTATCATACTTCCATATCTAAAAATCATTTTATCTTATTGTATACTATTTTTATTCTTATTAACAGTGTCGTTATTGTTGTTAATTTTTTTCACTTCAACTTTTGTTTCCTATTTTATTTCATATAACATTAATTTTGCTGTGTCTTTGTTTTGTTTTTGTTGTCGTTGCTATTTATTTATTTATTTTATCTTTTCAAAACCTTTCAAGTGGGTATAATTATCTTTATAAAAATAGCTTAGAGTTGCTTTTCACAACGACCCTCTTCAGCAATCTGTTTAAAAAGTTTTGCCTTATCATGACATCTAATTCCCATGATTTGATGGGCCAGTGCTAACTCCGTATTGATGTAGTCTTTGGTGGAATGGAGACAAAAATCTCTTTGATAAAATGCTCGTCAAATCTGTCACAGACACATTTCTAAGGATAGCTAAGTATTCATTCGTCACCCACACTTAAAAAGAAAACATTTCGAGTTAAATGAATTTCATGGTGTTATCGACTAAATATACACTATAATCCATGTCATGTGTTATATATATATATATCAACTCAGGAGCAGGCAGACGACAGATCGATGCTGTGTAAACTTGGTCGTATCATTTTCCTTCTGTACAGCGTTAATCGAAAACATTTTGGTCAAATACAAATAGGTGGATTTTTATTTCTTTTTACTAAGAGTCGCAGACAATCGAAGATGTCTGCCTCAACTGCACACTTTTATTTTTTATCAGTGCTACGCTAAGTTCATTACTTTAATACTGTAATTCTTTGAAAATATTCCAGTATTAATTATTTGAGTTGATCTGCTCTCCAGTTCGTCTTTTTTACTCGTCTAACCATCCATCCCTCTGCTTATCTTCTCATCTATACATCTTAAATATTTTTTACTGATCTCCTCTTCATTTCAGCAGCCTCAGTTACTCAGTTACTCGCGTATTGATCACTTTATCTACTCTTCTAATTGCTTATGATAAGGTTATCAGTAAATAAGTAGACCGAGTCATCGAGAAGAATGTGTGGAATATATATGGCAACGTGTGGAAGTGATGCTTGTTTGTACGTCTTTCCTTGGATAGTGTTGCTAGCGAAAGAAAAATGGAGTGAAAGAAGGAAGGAACGAGGGAGGGGTAGAAAGAAAGAAAGAAAGAAAGAAAGTAAGAAAGAAAGAAAGAAAGAAAGATGGAAAGAAAGACGGGAAGAAAGAAAGAAAGAAAGAAACAAACAAACAAACAAACAAACAAACAAACAAAGATGGAAAGAAAGAAAGAAAGAAAGAAAGAAAGAAAGAAAGAAAGAAAGAAAGAAAGAATGGGTGTAAATGAATGAATCACTCAAAGAACGAATGAGTTAATAAAAGTTTAAAAAAGAATGACTAAGATGAAAAATTGTTTCAATAAATTAGTGAAGTAATTTATCATGTTTCTCTCAGATAGACTTTGGCACCGTCTATTCTTTTTCAATATGGCGTGTTCCTATACTTTTCTCGCATTTCAAATACGCTAATTGCTTCTTTTTTTTCTCATTTTTATTATTACTGCCGTCGTCAACGTTGTCGTTGTTATTGTTGTCGTTGCTTTGCTTAAAAATTAAAAGAAACCGCAATAGACAAATTATGAACAGTGTCTCTGACACCGATGTAAATTATTAAGTTACAAGTCAAGTTTTTTGTTATGCTCTTTCTTTTATTTTCTTTCTTTATTTATTTTTGTCTTGTTGATATATTTCAAAAATTAGCAATATTTACTTTAGATGATAATGTTTCTTTTATTTTTCTTTACAAAAATGATAATAATCTCTTCTCTAGTGTTGACACAAGGCCTGAAATTTTGAGGAGGAGAATAGTTGATTATATCAGCCCCAGTGCTCCACTGGTACTTCTTTTATTGATCCAAAATGATGAAAAACAAAGTCGACCTCATTAATAATAATAATAATAATAATAATAATAATAATTTTAAAGCAAACATAATTTTCTTATGGTTTCTTAAACATTCACTTGAACAAAACTGTACAAATCCAAATATATGGTACCCTAGGCATAACACCTACATGAACTTCTAACTTGTTGTCTCTTGAGGTCTCTGGGTGAGACTTGGATCCAACTTGTACAAATGCAAAACAAAAGTCAAACATAAAATAATAATAATAATAATAATAATAATAATGCAGATATTGACAAAGCCCTTACCCACCAATGGTTAATGGCCTCTGGCTTGAAATCAGAAACAGAAGGGTTTATCATAGCAGCCCAAGATCAATGCCTACCTACAAAGAACTACCAGGCCAACATATTAAAGAACGGCAGCTCCCCATTATGTCGTATATGCCAACAACAAAATGAGACCATCGATCATGTTGTCTCCATGTGCAGTCTGCTTGCGCCTACAGAGTATCTCAACAGGCATGATAGAGCTACACAATATATTCACTGGGTAATATGCAAAAACCTGGACTTGCCCCATGATAAAAACTGGTGGGAACACAAACCACCCCCAGTACTTGAAAATGATCACATTGCACTCCTCTGGAACCTCACCATTCAAACTGACAGAAAGATAGACGCAAATAGGCCAGACATCATACTGAAAGACTTCAGACAAAAATCATGCCTCCTCATTGATATGACTGTCCCAATTGATATAAACGTATCTGTCAAGACTTACCAAAAACTGAGCAAATATAAAGATCTTGAAATAGAAATTAGCAAAATGTGGAATCTGAAGACGCAAACAATACCTATTATCATAGGTGCCCTGGGAATGACAGCGAAACGGGCTGATTACTACCTAGCTCAGATACCAGGAAACCCCAAAATGACTGAAGTTCAAAAGATAGTGCTCATGGGAACTGCCCATATCCTACGTAAAATGTTGTCTATGTGATCTCAAATTTTAAAGCAAACACATAATTTTCTTATGGTTTCTTAAACATTCACTTGAACAAAACTGTACAAATCCAAATATATGGTACCCTAGGCATAACACCTACATGAACTTCTAACTTGTTGTCTCTTGAGGTCTCTGGGTGAGACTTGGATCCAACTTGTACAAATGCAAAGCAAAAGTCAAACATAAAATAATAATAATAATAATAATAATAATAATAATAATAATAATAATAATAATAATAATAATAATAAAGACAGAGAAAAATCCCAGCAAGACAGAGAAAAATCCATAAAGACAGAGAAAAATCCCAGCAATGGCTGAGAAGCTCAGGACTCAAAGCAGAGACTGAAGGATTTTTAATTGCTGCACAAGACCAGAGCCTCCCCACCAGAAATTACCAAAAACACATAATGAAAAAAAATATAACAAGTAACTGTAGAATATGTGGAGATGGACAAGAAACAATAAATCATATTATCTCTGGCTGCCCAGTCCTGGCTAAGAAGGAATATATTCACAGACACGACAGAGCTGGGACCTATATACACTGGAAGCTATGCCAACACTATGGAATAACAACAGAAAAAAGATGGTATAAACACACGCCAGAAAAGGTCACAGAAAACGAGAAAGCAACCATACTCTGGGATATGCCAATACACACAGATAGAGAAATTAAGGCAAATAGACCAGATATAGTTGTCAAAGATCATGAAGGAAAAAAATGCTTTCTAATTGATGTATCAATACCAGCAGATGACAACGTTTCTAGAAAAGAAATGGAAAAACTTTCAAAATACAAAGACCTGGAAATAGAGATAACTCGAATGTGGAGTCTAAAAACAGAAACAATTCCTATCATAGTAGGTGCCTTAGGTATAATAAAAAAATACTCAGACAAATACATAACAAAAATACCAGGACTTACAAATATATGTGACATACAGAAAATTGCACTACTGGGTACTGCACACATCCTACGCAAAACACTTTCAATACAGTAAACATAAAAGCACCACAGCAAACCACAGCACATACCCAAGGCGCACAGAGCTACGCTCGGTAGTGAAGTGAAAGCACGTTATAAAAATAAAACTACTGAACAATAATAATAATAATAATAATAATAATAATAATAATAATAATAATAATAATAATAATAATAATATGTCCCAGTTATAAGCTACAGCTACATCCTTAACTGGACACTAAACGAACTATGTAAAATAGACAGGAAAACAAGAAAAATAATGCACCACCCAAAATCTGACATAGAAAGGCTATATATACAACGCACAGAAGGTGGCAGGGGTCTTATACAGCTAGAAAACTATTATAAAATAACCACCATAGGACTGCAAAAATACCTACTCCAGAAGCAAGGGAAACTAATACAAATAGCCACAAAACACGAGCAAAACAAAAAACTGTTTTCAGTATTTAAGGAAGCTGACAAATACAAACAAGAAATCAATCTACCTAACAAATACGAAGAAGAAGAAGAAGAAACAACAAAAGCTATAAAACAAATGAAATCCAAACTAAAACTAGAACAGCAACGGACCATGATAAAACGATGGCAAGAAAAGCCCCTACATGGTAAATACTGGGCTAAACTAAATGCGAAAGATATAGACAGAGAAAAATCCCAGCAATGGCTGAGAAGCTCAGGACTCAAAGCAGAGACTGAAGGATTTTTAATTGCTGCACAAGACCAAAGCCTCCCCACCAGAAATTACCAAAAACACATAATGAAAAGAAATATAACAAGTAACTGTAGAATATGTGGAGATCGACAAGAAACAATAAATCATATTATCTCTGGCTGCCCAGTCCTGGATAAGAAGGAATATATTCACAGACACGACAGAGCTGGGACCTATATACACTGGAAGCTATGCCAACATTATGGAATAACAACAGAAAAAAGATGGTATAAACACACGCCAGAAAAGGTCACAGAAAACGAGAAAGCAACCATACTCTGGGATAGAGAAATTAAGGCAAATAGACCAGATATAGTTGTCAAAGATCATGAAGAAAAAAAATGCTTTCTAATTGATGTATCAATACCAGCAGATGACAACGTTTCTCTTAAAGAAATGGAAAAACTTTCAAAATACAAAGACCTGGAAATAGAGGTAACTCGAATGTGGAATCTAAAAACAGAAACAATTCCTATCATAGTAGGTGCCTTAGGTATAATAAAAAAATATTCAGACAAATACATAACAAAAATAGCAGGACTTACAAATATATATAACATACAGAAAATTGCACTACTGGGTACTGCACACATTCTACGCAAAACACTTTCAATACAGTAAACATAAGAGCACCACAGCAAACCACAGCACATACCCAAGGCGCACAGAGCTGCGCTCGGTAGTGAAGTGAAAGCACGTTATAAAAATAAAACTACTGAATAATAATAATAATAATAATAATAATAATAATAATAATAATAATAATAATAATAATAATAATAATAATAATAAAATCTACCAAAAACTGAGCAAGTATAAAGATCTTGAAACAGAACTTGACTAAAACAATACCTGTTGTCATAGGTGCCCTAGGAATGATAGCAAAAGGGGATGATTGCTATCTAGCTCAGATACCAGGAAACCCCAAAATGGCAGAAATTCAAAAGATAGTGCTCATGGGAACTGCCCATATCCTACGTAAAATACTGTCTATGGAATCTCAAATTTTAAAACAAAATCATATTTTAATGTTTTCTTAAACATTCTCAAGAGCAATACTTTGTGAAAAGCCAAATATATGGCGCCCTGGTCATAACACCAACTTGAACTTCTAACTTGTTGTCTCTTGAGGTCTCTGGGTGGGACTTGGAGCCAACTTGTATAAATAAAAGGTAAAAGTCAAACATATAATAATAATAACAATAATAATAATGATAATAATAATAATAATAATAATAATAATAATAATAATAATAATAATAATAATAATAATAATAATAAAGGACTATTAAAACAACGAACTTAGCACCTGAGCAACTCTGGACCCCTATAACAACTGAAGAGGTCACCCAGGCACTGCAAAGACTAAGGCACCTGGGCGCGACAAGATCCCCAACTTCTGGTTAAAATATCTGACAGGAATGCACAAAAAACTGGCTGAAAACTTTAACAACATACTAGCAGAGCCAGAGACAATGCCTGAATGGCTCACGAAAGGGAAAACCATCTTAATTCACAAATCCACGGAAACGGAGAAACCACAAAACTACAGACCTATAACCTGTCTCCCTACAATCTACAAAGCCTTTACTGCAATAATATCGCAGAGATTGAGTAAGCACCTGGAAGATAACCACCTGTTTCCAAAAGAGCAGAAGGGATGCTGCAAGGGTTCTTACGGCTGTAAAGATCAATTAATGATCAATAAAGCCATAACTGAAGACAGCCGCAGAAAGAAGAAAGGCCTCAGTATGGCCTGGATCGACTACCGAAAGGCTTTTGACAGTGTTGTCCACAAGTGGATCCTCGAAACACTAGCCATAAACAAGGTGGCACCAATTATTATAAAACACATAAGACACTCTATGAATAAATGGCAGACAGTGCTACAGCTCCAAACAAAAGAGGGACTCGTGAAAACGAAAGCCATCCCCATTAGAAGAGGAATATTCCAGGGAGACACGCTCTCTCCACTCCTGTTCTGCTTGGCACTCACTCCTTTAACTAACTTGCTAAATAGAACTGGATGCGGATACAAATGTTACGGCAAAACAATCAGCCACCTTTTATATATGGATGACCTAAAATTATACGCTAGAATTGATAAAGAGCTGGAAACACTACTACAGACAGTAGATATGAAATTTGGGTTAGAAAAATGTGCCAAAGCAACCCTGAAAAGAGGAAAACTAGTTAAGAGTAGCAACTTCACACTGGATAAAGCCAATGAAATAAGAGAATTAGACGAAAGCCCGCCATACAAATATTTAGGAATCAATGAACTAGATAGGATACAACACAAACAAATGAAAGAGAAAATAAAGAAAGAATACTATAGACGAGTTAGATCAATACTAAAAACAGAACTCAATGCTAAAAACAAGATAATATGTATTAACACTTTAGCCATCCCAGTTATAAGTTACAGCTACAATATCCTTAACTGGACGCTAAACGAACTATCTAAAATAGAAAAGAAAACAAGGAAAATAATGACAGGATCTAGGATGCACCACCCAAAATCTGACATAGAAAGGCTATATATACAACGTACAGAAGGTGGTAGGGGTCTTATACAGCTGGAAAACTATTATAAAATAACCACCATAGGACTGCAAAAATGCCTACTTCAGAAGCAAGGAAAACTAATACAAATAGCCACAAAACACGAGCAAAACAAAAAACTGTTTTCAGTATTTAACGAAGCTGACAAATACAATGAAGAAATCATACTACCTAATAAATACGAAGAAGAAGAAGAAGAAGAAGAAGAAGAAGAAGAAGAAGAAGAAGAAGAAGAAGAAGAAGAAGAAGAAGAAGAAGAAGAAGAAGAAGAAGAAGAAGAAGAAGAAGAAGAAGAAGAAGAAACAACAACAAAAGCTATAAAACAAATGAAATCCTAACTAAAACTAGAACAGCAACGAACCATGATAAAACGATGGCAAGAAAAGCCCCTACATGGTAAATACTGGGCTAAACTAAATGCAAATGAAAGAGACTGAGAAAAATCCCAGCAATGGTTGAGAAGCTCAGGACTCAAAGCAGAGACTGAAAGATTTTTAATTGCTGCACAAGACCAAAGCCTCCCCACCAGAAATTACCAAAAACATATAATGAAAAGAAACATAACAAGTAACTGCAGAATATGTGGCGATGGACAAGAAACAATAAATCATTTTATCTCTGGCTGCCCAGTCCTGGATAAGAAGGAATATATTCACAGACACGACAGAGCTGGGACCTATATACACTGGAAGCTATGTCAACACTATGGAATAACAACAGAAAAAAGATGGTATAAACACACGCCAGAAAAGTTCACAGAAAACGAGAAAGCAACCATACTCTGGGATATGCCAATACACACAGATAGAGAAATTAAGGCCAATAGACCAGATATAGTTGTCAAAGATCATGAAGGAAAAAAATGCTTTCTAATTGATGTATCAATACCGGTAGATGACAACGTTTCCCTAAAAGAATTGGAGAAACTTTCAAAATACAAAGACCTGGAAATAGAGGTAACTCGAATGTGGAATCTAAAAACAGAAACAATTCCTATCATAGTAGGTGCTTTAGGTATAATAAAAAAATATTCAGACAAATACATAACAAAAACACCAGGACTTACAAATATATATATAACATACAGAAAATTGCACTACTGGGCACTGCACACATCCTATGCAAAACACTTTCAATACAGTAACCATAAGAGCATCACAGCAAACCACAGCACATACCCAAGGCACACAGAGCTGCGCTTGGTAGTGAAATGAAAGCACGTTATAAAAATAAAATTACTGAATAATAATAATAATAATAATAATAATAATAATAATAATAATAATAATAATAATAATAATAATAATAATTCTTTCTACTGAGGCATAAGGCCTCAAATTTAGGGGAAGAGATTAAGTCGATTACATCGACCCCAGTGCGGAACTGGTACTTACTTAATCGACCCTGAAAGGATCAAAAAAGTAAAGTCGACCCCGACGGCATTTGAACCCATTTGAAGACAGACGAAATACTGCTAAACATTTCGCCCAGCGTGCTAACGATTCTACCAGCTCACCGCCATAATAATAATAATAATAATAATAATAATAATAATAATAATAATAATAATAATAATAATAATAATAACAACAACATTGAGGAGGAGGTGTAAAAGACTAGAGACGGAGTAAGAGAGGAGAGGAGGCGTAAGAGAGGAGAGAAGGATGGAGGTGTAGGAGAGAGGGGGAGGAGGAGGGAATAGAATGATGGCGATAATGATGAGAAGAAGAAGAAGAAGAAGAAGAAGAAGAAGAAGAAGAAGAAGAAGAAGAAGAAGAAGAAGAAGAAGAAGAAGAAGAAGAAGAAGAAGAAGAAGAAAAAGAAGAAGAAGAAATGATTTGTCATGTCTACAAAGCCTCTAATAATATTCGGTTTGTTATTATTCCAACTCCTCTATTAGTTTCTATTCTATTCACCGAAGGAAAATTTTCTCTGGAGACTTGGAAATGGACGAATAATTAATGTTTCTGTTTTGCTGAAAACCGAGTTATGTATCGGCTGAAAGCTAAAGAAATTTTTAATGACTTTTGGGGCAAGTGTGAGAAAACACAAACAGATGATATAATTAAATGAAAGTGTTTGAGACAATAGAAATATACGTTGTAGTGACCGAAAGAGTAAAAACGCGAATAGGAGCGGCTGAAATTTGGTTCTTCCGAAGGGTCTCCGGATTTGCAACACTCGACAGGGTGCGTAGCTCAGATATTTGGGTGTCTCTCCAAGTTGAGGTGCTACTTTGCATTCACAGATCACAGCCCCGGTATTATGAACAATGAGATTAGAATGTCGCAGGAAAAAATCGCAAGAGGAATTCTTCAATCCGAGCCAACCGTCAGGGGAACCAAAATGAAATGGTTGGATATCTACAGATTTTGCTGATCGCGCTTGAGAATTCACCCGAAAAATCTAATAACGGTTAGTATTTTGCTGACAAGAAAGAAAATTTCAAACGCAGTAAATCTGTAAAGAGAGCAGAGAAAGATTGCGTATTTACCCTTAGAAGACGGTGGAAAGAAAGAAGAAAAATAAATAGGTGGCTATGGAACACGAACCCGTACCCCTCAACTATGTCGTAAACAAAGGTTTTATGGATGAATTCACTTAGTTGTATATCCTGTTTTACACACACATACATATATATATATATATATATATATATATATATATATATATATATATATATATATATATATATATATATATATATATATATATATATATATATATATATATATATATATATATATATATATATATATATATATATATATATATATATATATATATATATATATATATATATATATATATATATATATGCGAGTAAAAATAAATACAAAAAAAGGTGGATTTTTTTGTATGATTGTGTATAGAGGAATATATTATTTTGCTTAAAAGAGTTCCAACACTGTCTGTTTTTTATGTTTTATTTATATTCCTGCAGAACTAATGTGGGGTATAGAATATGGAATATACAATATATAATATAATATACAATATATAATATAAAATAAAATAAAAATGGATGGCACCATGAAATAAAGTATTGAATGTAGATGAAATATTGAGTGTTCAATATAAAGGATCAAATATATAAATATATAAATATAAATATATATATATATATATATATATATATATATATATATATATATATTTATATTTATATATTTATATATTTGATCCTTTATATTGAACACTCAATATTTCATCTACATTCAATACTTTATTTCATGGTGCCATCCATTTTTATGTTATTTTATATTATATATTGTATATTATATTATATATTGTATATTCCATATTCTATACCCCACATTAGTTCTGCAGGAATATAAATAAAACATAAAAAACAGACAGTGTTGGAACTCTTTTAAGCAAAATAATATATATATATATATATATATATATATATATATATATATATATATATATATATATATATATATATATCGAGACATGAAACTAAGAAAATTTGTTTGTTTTTATTAATAAAATCGAGTTGTTGAGTAGAGAGGTCTTTCAAAAGTCTAGATTCCAAAGAAAAGTTCATTTTAATTTAGTGAAAAGGTTGAGAATTACTGCACTATGAAGTCCCTTAGCCAGTCACGTGTCTCTAAAATGTCTCCCTTCGTTTCAGAAAAGGACACATTGAATATTTGTCGATCTCGGGCGTCCTATAACTGAGAAAAAGACTGAAAATATAGTTTACTAGCAGTATAGCCCGGCGCTCCACGGGATTAAGCTAGGATTATTAAATGATCAAGTGCTTTATTTCAAACCAAAATAAGTAATATCGACATCAGATTTGAGCGAAATCCGTTGAAATTGGTTTGGCTGAAAATGGTTTGCTGGCAATTTGATTGGGAAATCCCATAAGGAATCAGTTTATTGGTTATTTCCTCTCATTGACTGTTTTTTTTTTTAAGTTGCATTAGAGATCTGCAGAAGGTTTGCATTGGGGATCTGGATTGGAGTAACTTAGGAAAACTTACCAACAGCCTTAACCAAAAAATAAGGGGCCTGTCCCTTGTAAGTTAACTCTAACCTTAACCCTAAACCCTAACCCTAACACTAAAACCCTAACCCTGACCCTAAAACGGTAACTCTAACACCAACCCTAATCCTAACCCTAGCCCTAACACTAACCCTAAACCCTAAACCCTAACCCTAACCCTAACCCTAATCCTAACCCTAAAACCCTAACCTTGACCCTAAAACCCTAGCCCTAACACCCTAGTACAAATCGTGCGGGTGTTAATCTGAAAAATTAGCAAACCCTTTTTGTGGTCTGAAAAACGGGTTTGGGTGGTGGAAGCCTGGGAAATTTTACCTATTTATATTGTGTAATTCACTGACAAATTGTTACATACTTCTTTGTTTCATTGTTGTTAAATAAATGGATTGTTAATAAACTTTTTTCTTCGGCGTGAAATATAAACAAAACTCTTTCGCTCCCAAAGTAGTATATGTGCGTGTGTGTGCGAGTGAGAGGGGGGAGAAAGATGAACGATTTAAAATAAATAAATGATTTAAAATAAATATATTTTAATTGTTGTGTGAGAAAGTATATATAATCTCATTGTAGAATATAGTGTCTTTCAAAAACATCGTATATTTTAAACTATATCTCATATTTAAGAAAAAAAATCATTTTACATTTTCATTTTTCATGAACACTGACACTGTCTTTCTTACTCCCCTCTCCCACATTTTCTTTCGTTAGACGCTTTCTGTCTCCCTCTCCCACATTTTCTTTCCTTTTTTTTTTGTTAGACGCTGGCAAACAAACTCTGGCTTCCTTACCTACCTTGTCTTCGTTAGACGCTTTCTGTCTCCCTCTCCCACTTTTTCTTTACTTTTTTCGTTAGACGCTGGCAAACAATCTGCAACTCTCCCTAACTCCCCCTCTCACAAACATACAATTTTTCTCTCTCTCCTTCACGCGTGACGCACACTTTGACTTCACCATGTTAGCAAACTTCAAAATTGGTAAAAGTTATGGTTGAAAATCGATTTTTACAGCTATACGCGGGTGCCTCTGAGAGAAAAAGTTGACGAAAATGCAGATAGGGTCATGACGAATGTCCTCCTAAAATTGGAGTGACATGCGTGTTAATTTGTGGACGTGCATAAACTACATTCATGTACACACACACACACACACACACACATCCTGCCTTTTATATATATACAAATAAAATACGTCTGTTAATAGTTTTCATCATTCAGCGCTGATCTGAGCCTATGTAACAACTCTTAATCACTTCCTCTCGACATCTGCCTTTCTTAAATGTTCTTTATATAACAAAAGGTGTCATGACGTTATTTCCAACTCGTACAAACTTAAAACAACAAAGAACGCAGATGTGTTCTCCTGTTTTCATCTATCAGAAAAACGCTTTTTCCAACCGGTAAAAAATATTAGAATATTAAACGTTCTGAGGTAAAAAATTTAATTCTTATACTTATTTACTTTTGATCTTTCTTCTTTCTGCGACTGTGCTGTCATTGTTTTCAATATATATGTCTTAATTCGTTTCAGCCATCTGGCTACAGTCATGCTAGAGCACAACCGTGATTTGGCACCATTACGTATGATTCTTCTCTGAATGATTTCTTCAGGATGATGGGGTTTCACATGTGTGTGTGCGCGCGCGAGTGGGTGCGTGTGTATGCATGCGTGTGTGTGTGCGTGCGTGTGTGTGTGTGTGTGTGTGTGTGTGTGTGTGTGTGTGTGTGTGTGTGTAAAGGGACAGAGTGAGAGGGAAAGAGATGTTAACAACGAACTGAAAGAATTAGTACTCGGCCCCGAGAATTTACGTTAATATTCCGAGGTCTTAGGCTGACGAATGTCAACAATTCAGAGAATGGCAAACCGAATTTGCTCTGTGATATACTACTCTACACAAACAAGAAGATCAAGGTTAATCAGGTGAATATTGCTGTCACTCTAAACGGTCTGATTAGTGAGCAATCGTCACTGGTCTCTGTATCCTGCCACACGCAGATCAGCTCCGGTATTCAGTTCAAACCCGTTCAGACATTGATGTTGCTAGACTAGAATTTTCTTCGTCTGCTTCTTTTAAGTCTTCTTCTTCTTCTTCTTCTTCTTCTTCTTCTTCTTCTTCTTCTTCTTCTTCTTCTTCTTCTTCTTCTTCTTCTTCTTCTTCTTCTTCTTCTTCTTCTTCTTCTTCTTCTTCTTCCTTTCCTACTCTTTCTCCTCTTTTTCTTTTTCTTCCTCTCCTTCTTCTTCAACCGTATCTTCGAAAATGACCTTAGACAGGGATATATACACAAATACAGGGATACGCTTTCCTGCAGCAAGGAGTGTTTCTTGTCTTTCAGGCTTTGATTGTCGATCGGTTAAATCAGAATTGACCTGCAGCTAAAGAAGAAATGTCAAGCAAATGCAATACATAAAAAATAGAAAAGAATGAAAGCAACAAACTAGAAATTGACGTAAAAGCTAAAAACGAAAATAAACTGAAATTTGAAACGATAAAAATTAAAGCAGTCCAATATGTGAAAGTAAGATAAAAGAGATGTGTAATAAGAGAAGTTAGTCATTAAGAGAAATAGTAAATCAAATAAATGACATAAATGATGTGAGCCATAACTTGTGCAGTAACTGAAGTAACTGGAACGGAAATCACCGGGGGAAAATGGTTAAAATAAAAGAAGAAACAACCTGTCTAGGTGGGGAAAAAAGGTTAGTAAAAAGAGCAACGAAAAGAGAAAAAATAAAGCAATAATATTTTAACCAAGAATATAACCATATTAGTGAAAAAGAAATCAATGATAGACATACAATAATATATATGTGTGTGTGTGTGTGTGTCAAATTACGAGTTAAAACCATCTCTATAAAGTAAACATTATAGATCACACGTGCACAATGCACGTGTTTTTTTTTTATATTCGATCGAACCCAACAGTGGTGGGTACAGATATTTCCCCATTTTCGTGGTTTATCAACACTACGCTCTTGAGTTATTAGGGAGTCATCCTAAATGGTATCCCTCAGCAAATTCAGTGAATAAACAAAATACGTAGATTGTTTACGTATGATCGATAATGTTTATATATATATATAATCAATAAGAAATAAAATCGATATTATATGAACTCTAAGCTATATAACATAAACTTAAACATGGTCATAGATTTGAAGAGACAAAAAAAGAAGAATTTAATAGGTAAACGCAAAAATCTATTGAGTAAACGACTCTGAAAGTAGAAGACAATTCCATTAAAATACATTATTCCAATAAAGAAAGTTAGAGAAAAATATTTAAATAACAAAATAATGCGAAGAACCCACTAATAAAATTGAAATGGTGCAAGTCTGGCAGACAGAGAACAAATAAAAAGAATTTTGGAGATTTTGGAAAATGGAAAAGAAACATTTCAAAGAAATAACAAGAGAAATAATCCAGGAAACGAAGTTAAAACAAAAACTGGTCCCTGAGAAAGGAATGGATAAATATAGTTTTCTACTCTATGCACAAGGCCCGAAATTTTGGAGGAGGGGACCAGTCGATTTGATCGACACCAGTACGTAACTGGTACTTAATTTATCAACCCCGAAAAGATGAAAGGCAAAGCCAACCTCGGGGGAATTTCTAGTAGTAGTAGTAGTAGTAGTAGTAGTAGTAGTAGTCCTTTCTACTATAGGCACAAGACCTGCAAATTTAGAGTAGGGGACAGTCGATTACATCGACCCCAATTTTCAACTAGTACTTAATTTATCGACCCGGAAAGGATGAAAGGTAAAGTCGACCTCGGCAGAATTCAGACTGTAAAGACGGACGAAATGCCGCTAAGCATTTTGGCCAGCGTGTTAAGGATTCTGCCAGCTAAACGCCTTAACGGTTACTTATATATCATATATGTCTACAGTTTGTACTCTACAGTGTTCAGTGTGTTTAGACAATAAAAGTTGTTCATTTCCTCCAACGTTATATTCATTTAAAAACCATTCGGATCCTTTTCTGGATCCTCTATACAAACAGACAGAGAGGGAGTGAGCTTTCATTGGCGATAATATATTTTCTCTCTTTGCCTAGTTTAATCTCATTTAATCTCATTAATCTCATTTAATCTCATGCCTACCCAACTCAATTGGTTGAGTCAGTCGTTACCTCTCACTTGCAACAAATTTGTATTCTGAATAAAGGAATATAGCACCTGACAAATGGTATTACAGGTGACATTACATAAGTTATTGAAAGGGCAACATTTTTGGTTTTGGCAAAGCAAAGCTAGAATTACGAGGCTGATTGTATAGTAGGAAACTTCAATTCTATTAGTCCCTGCTTGCCAAAGTGGTAGGGGAAATAACAATGAAATTTCAAATTAAGTTTTGAAATTGTCGCAGGAGAGAAACACAGTGAGTTCTAAATTGAAGACCACGAGTTACCATGTACAGGAATTTGCACTGGTTCTTTTTTCACACAAACAGAATTTGGAGGAGAAGAATTTGATGTGGCTTGAATTATATGTTTTCTCTAAACTAATCAGCTGAGACTTAAATATTATATCGATGGGATTTGAACTCAGAAAGTAGCAACAAAGCTAAACGCTGTTAGATATTAACTTGGTGCGCTACTGTTTCTGTCTACTCACCGACCTTAAATGAAGTTTCTTTTTAATGAAAAGGCATAACCATCTCAGTGGAATGCGAAATGTTAGCTCCTGAAATTGCACCTTTCCAAATGCCTTTAACGGAGAATGTTGATCTACTATACACAACTCCTTTTTGTTGTGTTGTAATTTAGAATTATCTTACAGTTGATTCAACTAGTCCATTATAATCCTTCTTCTTTCCCAAGACAGCGGCAAAGCTGGCAAATGAAAACATGGTAGAAACGAGGAATTTTTAGAAAACAGAGTGACGAAAAACATACTCAAGACCCTAAAAACACAGCAAAAAATATTGGGAACCACTCAACGAAAAAGGTTAGTCACAAACAACGCACCCTACCAAACCAACCAGTGATAAGGATAACCACAATCAAGGGGACTAATCTCATTCTGGTGTATATAAAATGAGAACGAACAGAAAGAGAGAGAATTCTCGCTTGCAGATTGTAATGGCAGGAAACTTGGTTGACGACAAAATCAAATTCAGGTTATCACATATTGGGTCCTCTCTGCCGCTTCCGTTGAAAAGCTAGACCATTTGAGTATATAATATATGAATGTGTACAAATACAGAAATATATGCATATATATATATATATATATATATATATATATATATATATATATATATATATATATATATATATATACCGGAGTGAGCGCATAAATGTGTAACAAGGTGGAAAAAAGAGGTAGAGTAATATGCTTTATTTAAAAGCAGCAGAAATATAACAAAAAACTGTTACTCGGAGTTTCACGTTCCCGTTCATCGGACAGTTTTTTTTTTCTAACAAAACTGTCCGATGAAGGGGAACGGGAAACTCCGAGTAACAGTTTTTTGTTATATTTCTGCTGCTTTTAAATAAAGTATGCATATATATTCTTTGTATTATTATATCATCGAACGCACGCGTCCATTTGCAAGTAAGTTTTAACTTTATATTTCTGACGCGACTCTATCTTTCTATCTATCTATCTATCTATCTATCTATCTTTCTCTATCTATCTATCTATCCCTCTGTTTATGTACCTATCTATCTTTCTTCTTACCCATCTCCCCCTCTCGCTCTGCTTCCTTCTGTTGTCCTGGCTTCTACTTCACTGCTATACACATCTCTCTCTTCTTCCTTTTTCCACTTCCTCCCTCTACCATCCTCTCTGCTCACATGTGACCTGTGGTCAACTCACTCTTTTCCCTCCAGCCACTATGTTTTTTTCTCCGTCCAGCTTCGTCATATCACTAGCGTTCAATATCAGATTCGCGTTTGGCCGTACGACTTTTTAATGTTGTTTTCACTGTCCATTTTTTCCTGCCTTGGTTTGTGTTTGCCACTTTGGAATCCTCTGTTTAGTGGGTCGATCCACTACTCAGGAAGAGACTATTCTAGAGTGCATTCTGCCTTATATTCGAAACGCCTAGTTAGAATAGAAGCAGCTGATGAAGGAATAATTCCAGGTGGCTATCAGATTTCCTGTGTTCGTTCCGTTGTCTGTAGTTCATTTTTCTAACGTCCTGTACCTTGATAAGCATCTATATACACATGTAGATGTAAGTATGTACATATATGTGTGTATACATGCATATATATTCTTTGTATTATATATATATATATATATATATATATATATATATATATATATATATATATATATATATATATATATATATATATATATATACATACATATACATACATATATATATATATATATATATATATAGATACATATATATGTATATATATATATATATGTGTGTGTATTTATATATATATATATATGTATATATATATATATATATATATATATATATATATATATATATATATATATATATATATATATATATATATATATACATACGTATACAAATATATATGCATATGTATGTATGTATGTATGTATGTATGTACAAGAGTTAGGGCCAAGGATATCGTGATTAAATGAAGGTTTACATTGTCGCAAGGAGGTACATGTTAACGCATGGAAGATCCTATCACACATTCTGATTTGAAGCATTCATGCATTAACATGTACCTCCTTGGGACAATGTAAACTTTCATTTGATGAAGATATCCTTGGCCTGAAGAGTAGCTTGCGATATACACCTCGCTTGGATGTTTACCACTTCCGAGTTTCCGCTCGCTATGAAACATATCCAGGCCGGATCTTTTCTTCTCCATTCCTTAATTCTTGTATTCTTATTCGCATACCCGGCAACCCTGGTCGCCTATTGTGAAATATAAAAAGAATATTTTTTCAATTTACCGTACTTCGATATGAAAAAAATTCACAATCTTCCGTCTCAATAAACCACTATTGTCCCTGAAAGGTGTTATTTATATTTATTACGGTTTGCTTGAAGCTAACTTTCTTCCTACACCTCGATCGTCGGATCTTACAATTATATATATATGCACACACACACATACACACACGCGCGCACTCGCGCACACACACACACACACACACACACACACACATACGAAAGTGTGTTTGTTCATTATGACTAATAATCACTGACGTCATAAAAGAATTCTCTTCCAATTAATAACAAAGTAGAATATCGTATATCAATTTCTATTTTAGTAAAAGCTAAACCATTTGCCAAACACCTATCGTTTCATCTCGTAATACGTCAGAATAATGAAAAAAAGAAATCAACGAATTCCCAATATATTAAGTTTGTAATAAGTAATATATATATGATATGTGTGTGTACCTGTGTGTGTATCTCTGTGTGTGTGAGTGTGTGTGCATATATATATATATATATATATATATATACACACACACACACACACACACATATATATATATATATATATATATATATATATATATATATATATATATATATATATATATATATACGTACATATATATCTACCTGTGTATATATACATATAGGCGCAGGAGTGGGTGTGTGATAAGTAGCTTGCTTACCAACCACATGGTTCCGGGTTCAGTCCCACTGCGTGGCACATTGGGCAAGTGTCTTCTGCTATAGCCTCGGGCAAAGCCTTCTGAGTGGATTTGCTGAATGGAAACTGAAAGACGCCCGTCGTATATATACATATATGTGAGTGTGTGTGTGTGTGTGTGTATATCGGTGCTTGTATCCCCAACATCGCTTTACAACCGATGTTGGTGTGTTTACGTCCCAATAGCGGTTCGGCAAAAGATACCGATAGAATAAGTACTAGGCTTACAAAGAATAAGCCATGGAGTGGATTTGTTCGACTAAAGGCAGTGCTCCAGCATGGCTACAGTCAAATGACTGAAAAGAATAAAAGAATAAAAGAATATATGCCAGGTAAATTGTCGCCATTTTATAGTTTTTATTTCACGCATGTGCATTCTTAGTTTTTGATTTTGTAGACTACCCAGTATAGTAGGGTCAGTTGGGCATCGTTTGTGAGAAAAACAACACCATGACGCAATTTACTCTGCCAGAAATTTAGAAACGATATGCTGTACTACTTGGTATTCGCGCCGGAAACTCCAGTACGAACATTTCAGAATGTCTGGGTGTCACTCTGAGGACAATGCTGAGGATTCGGAAAGAGGTAGATGAGTCTAATGGTGATTACGAAGGTATAGCAGCTCAGAAAACTCACTCTCCATTCATCTTCCCACATGGTCTCAGACATAACACGGAGGCCTACACCAAATGCCTGAGAAATGTAGCGCTGGTCAAGTGTGTGTGGTGGGGTGTTGCTGAAAGAACCTTTGTCAGGCCTCTGCACCATGCCACAAGCAGAAAACCCCCAGTCATGGCTGTCAGATAATTTTTGCGACCACATCACCCCTAACATTTAGCCACTTAACTCCCCACACAACAACCCCCTTGATTATTACGTGTGGGGCGCACTTGAGTGAGAGACCAACAAAATTCCTTGTAACACCAAAGATGTACTGAAGGCAAGGATTATGGCAGCATTCACCAACTTAAACAAGGAGACCGTCCAGATGAGTTGCAGGAGATTCCAAAGTCGTCTGGAGGCCGTGGTTGAAGCCAATGGCGATTTAATTGAATAAATTTACTCTTTAGTATTTCAAGATATTTTTATCTAATTTTGGTAAATATATCTGTTAAACTTTCCGACGAAAGTTCTGAGGAATCGGAAGGGTGTAGGGGCATGTCGTATGGATCTGTGTTTGTTTGTCTAAGTGGTTGTGTTGTTGTTTTTGTTTTTGTTGGTTGTTGACTTTCTGGATGTGGTGTATGTGATGTGGGGGAAAGGGGATCAGTCTTTGTATTGTCTTTTGGTTTTACTGTTTCTTTAGTTCTTGCTGTTGTAGGTGTTTTTCCAGATGCTGTTGTATGTTCATTTGTTGGTGTTGGCGGGTGTGTTTCTTTTGTTTTACTCTCTTTGTTTGTTCTCTGTGTTGATGGTGGTGTGGGTAGTAAAGGTTCTTTTTTCCTTGTACTCTTTCCTTGCTGTGGTTGTTGTTCTTGCTCTTGTTTTTGTTTATTTTTCTTTGCTGTTGGGCAGTCAGTTCGGAGGTGCTCTTCGCTGCTACACAGGTACCAGTGAGGCCTCTTACCTTCTACCACTACATAGAGATTATGGCCATCTGGCAGATCAATATGGTGTGGGATGCTGTTTATTTGGTTCTCATTTATTTGTAGCAATAATTGAATCTTTTTTCCGGACAGTTTTCTTCCTGCGAAGCAGCATACTCGAGGATGTTGAAGTCCTCCTCCATGCGGTAACAAATGGCAGACAAGAGCCATTGTGACTCTACCTCAGGAGGGACATTCTTGATTGAAACTTTGGTCACACGTTGACCAAGGTAGGTCAGAATTAAGATTAGTTTTTCCGACTGTAGTGTGATTGTTGACAACTCTTTGGCTTTTTCTTCGCTGTTGAAGCGAACCTGGATTGTGGCATATTTATTCCACTAGTTTACATATTTTTGGAAACTCCATATCGGGCGTAAACATTTTTCAATGAGTTCTTGGGGTGCTTGTTCTGGTCTGCGTGTTTTTGCATTTATGATTTTGTATATTATTGTTCTCTTTCGTGTGATCTCTATGATGTTTTGAGGAATGTTTAGGTGTAGACCTGAACCCTTTTCTGTTAAGGGGGCTTTGGTTTGTTTGATTTGTTCTGGTGTGAAATGTAGAAATGTTTTTCTTTGTTTCAATGCTTCTGCGAAATTCGTGGTGGTGGAGTTGGTGGTGGTGCTGTTTGTAGTGGTGGCAGGGGCGTCCGTTGTAGCAGCTGACAGTGAGGCTGTGGTGGTGACAGAGGTGTCCTACGTAGCAGTTGACGGTGAAGCTGTGGTGGTGGCGTTGGTGTTTGTCTTTAAGGTCATAGTCTTTGCGACGATATCATAGCCTTTGCGACGATAGATAGATAGATAGATAGATAGATAGATAGATAGATAGATAGATAGATAGATAGATAGATAGATAGATAGATAGATTGATTGATTTCTTTATTAGCCACACAAGGATCAACACAGATGGGACAAATACAATGTAGAGTTTTTCTTTTCGAGGGGACGAAAATAAAGTAAAAACAAAATGGGGATAACGATCAAAAGGCATCGAAAAACGTTTGGGATATGTACAAAAAAAAATTATACAAAAACTTCCCAAGAAATGAGGAGGTTATCCGTGGAAAGAAAAACCAACGAAAAGACCACGGTAACCTCGGGCATTAATGTCACAAATTGAAAAAGAATTTTTATTTACGAAAGAAACGTAAGTAACTCTCTGCTTATAAAGTTTACGCTTCTATAGAATCATGTTCAAAGTGGATTCGTCATTCATACGTGCCATTCTTGCTACATGTATCCATCTTTTTTCGAACATTTATACAACAAATTTTGACTATGATTCTATTGAAATATGTGCTTTAAAGCGCAAAACGAAAGTAACAGAGAGTTACTTCGAAAGTTCAGTTGTTTTCTCCTTTGATTTTTCTTTAAGGAGGCTACTGTAAAGTTTTTTGGCTAAATATTTTTGGCATCCGCCTACCACGTTGGGGTAGAGGGATTTTAAAGTGTACTGTAATGTTGGCGTGATGTGATATATTTTTATGTGATTAGGTGGCGTCGTGTATGGGTGGTTGTTTGTTTTGATGTTGTTTTCTGTTATGTTTGTTTTTGCATTTATGTAGTTCATTAATTGTGTGTTTGTAGTGTCTATTGCTGTGAGCATGTTTGCTGTATGTGTTTTTGTGGTGTTGATGTTGTTTGTGGTATGTTTGGAGACGATGTTTTCGGGAGATGTATATCTCCCTGCCTTGTTGGTGTTTGCATTTGGCTTGGTTCTTTTTTTACTTCTTTTCCTCCTTCCTTTTCTGGCTATTTGCCACTCCTCACTACTTTCGTCCTCGGACGAGAGTTCTGAGGAATCGGAAGGGGGTAAGGGCATGTTGTGTGCTTGTGTGTTTGTTTGTTGAAGTGGGTGTGTTGTTGATTGTTGTTGATTATCTGCTTGTGGTGTATGTGATGTGGGGGAAGGGGAATCAGTTTTTGTATTGTCTTCTGCTTTTACTGTTTCCTTAGTTCTTGTAGTTGTTGTTTGTGTTTTTTCGGGTACATTTGTTGGTGTAGGCGGGTTTGGTTTGTGAGTTTCCTCTGTCTTGCTCCCTTTTCTCGTCCTTTGTGTTGATGGTATTGTAGTAGGGGTCCTTTTATGACTGTTTTTCCTTCTTGTGGTTGTTGGTTATCTGTTGCTGTTGGGCAATCTTTTTTGAGGTACCCTTCGATGCCGCACAGGTAGCATCGAGGCCATATACCTTCTACCACAACGCAGAGGGTGTGGCCGTCTGGCAGCTCAATTTGAGTTGGAATTTTTTCTATTTCTTCATTTTTAGTTTGTAAGAAGGCATCGATTTTTTTCCCATTCCAGTTTTCCTGCTCTAATGCAGTAATTTCCAGAATGTTCAGGTCTCCCTCCATGTGATAACAAATAGCTGATAACAACCATTGTGGTTCCACTTCTGGAGTGACATTTTTTATTGATACCCTGGTTACACTTTGTCCAAGGTACGTGGGGACCAATATTATATGCTCGGAACGAAGAGTCACCGTGGACAGCTCCATCGCTTTCTCTTCGCTGTTAAACCGAACTTGTATGGTGGCGAACTTGTTCCACCAGTTTATGTACGTCTTGTGGGCCCATATGGGATACAAGTATTTTTCAATGATTTCTGTTGCTGGTTGCTCTGGTTTTCGTGTTATGTTCAAACTTTTGTATATGATGGTTGTTTTTTGTACATTATGGATGATTTTTTCGGGTATTTTTAATTTCAGTTTTGGTCCTTGTTGACTTAATAATGCTTTGTTTCTTGTATTTCTTTTGTTGTGAAGTGCAAAATCGTTTTTTTTTGTCTGAGTGCATCAGCAAAGTTTTTTTTTGTCGCTGGTGGTGGTGGTGTCGGCAGGTGGGGAGACTACTGGAGTAGCAGAGACTTTGGTCGAGGTTGGTCTTGATACACTGCTGTTGTTGATGTTGTTGTTGTTGTTGTTGTTGGTGGTGGTGGTGGATCGTAGGAAAGAAAAAAAGGGGGGGAGTTCTATCAAAAGGGATCGAGAAAAAAAAGCAATCAATAGGGATCGTGTATCACAGCAATGTTCTTGTGTAAAAAGGAGGGACAGTTTAGGTTTAGCCATGGAAAGAAAAGCTTACGGAAAAGACCACGGTAACCATAATAGTAAGTGACTCTCTGGTGCCTTTTTGTTTTTTTTTTCTTGATTTGTTTACTCCTTTATAGGGTTATGCTCAATGTGGCTCCGTCATTCACACGTGCCATCCTTGCTACATTCACCCATCTTTTTTTGAAGCATTCACGAGACAAGACTTCCCTTTCTGCTCTCACCTTCCTGCTGCTGCTGCTGCCGCCGTTGCTGCTTTTGTTGCAGTTTCGAGTAAAAAGTAGTTGGATGTTCGATCGCACCGGTCGGTACATTGACGGAATCCTATCTGCTGCAGCCTCAGCTAGACCAATACCTTGTCGGCAAAATTTGGTAGTTGAGAGTATGCATAAATACATAGTGTGTAAGTGAGCGTGTGTGTGTGTGTGTGTGTGTGTGTGTGTGTGTGTGTGTGTGTGTTTCATAAACTCGGTAACTAGATGCTCCATACTTCACAACGTACGTCATAATTAATATTAGCTCGGTAATTTTTCGGTAAAATCACACAAAAACATATTCAGAGATAATCTGAAATATCTGACGCTTCGACATAACGTTTCAACGGAAATAATCAATTTCTGAAACAAGATATAAACGAAACATATGGACCTTAATTCGTAACAAGTCTTCCTTTACAGAACAATCTATTTCAAGAATTCTATCTCTCATCGGGTGGTGTATACTAATCAGAATCTTTCCGTGAACACCACTCTAAGACTGTGGATGATCTAAGGTTAGAAATATAAAAATGCCTGGGTCGGATAAATATCTAGCTTATCTGCTACGAAAGACATTTTTGAATCACATGTACCCTATTACTATACTGCTTTAGCTACGGCTGGTTACTGAGAGAAAATTCAATACATACAAGACACCGATATACACAACGCCACCAATTCCTCCATTAATGATATACATTACATACCAACACAACGTTACAGTAAGCGAATACAGATCGAAAATACAAATCAAAACGAATTAGTCAAGGCAATAAACTACAAACCAAAATTCATTGACACACACAACACAATCATACAACTGCTCATAACACAATAAATTGTCCCACCCTTGTACAACATACCAGAACAAATAAGCCAAAGGACAAATATAAGAATCATGATGTCCTCTGGTTCAATTCAATTCACGGTTCATATGTTTCAACGAAGGTCGGTGGGGAATTTTTGCCAATTTAGACAAATGTTTCCCGAAATCAAATAGATACCATACTATTTTTAATAGACACACTGTGAAGGCATCATACGCTAACTCTATTAATTTAGAGCAGCATATGCACAGCATTAATAACAGTAAAATGAACCAACTGTTGAATAACCCACCTACTGGAACTATAACTTATGACGGGCGAACTATTTCCGGCTCGACAAATAGAAAAGACAGCAAATATATACAACAAAATGTTTAGAAAGGAAATACCAACCAGAATGAAAAACACCAGCTGCGGCCAGATCGTGATAGTAGCAATAAGAGTGATATAGCCAACACGGCAACAGCACCACAGAATTAAATCAGCACTGCCACAAATATAACTAAATCTAATATATGCTCATGCAGAGAAAGAAATAAATGCCCATTAATGAACCTCTGTATGAGTACTAATCTTATATATAAGTGCAACGCACACACAAAGGGAGGACTGTACGTTGACATTGGGCAACGGTTGATTCGTTCAAGAACCGTTATCGAAACCATGTCAAGAGAATCAACAAGAGGCATTCCACATCTTTGGCTGATTTTTTATGGCTACTTAAGGAGTGTAAGATCAAATATAATCTACTTTAGTCCATAATAAGACATGCATACCTGTACAATATCCTTTCCAGGAGATGCAGATTCTGCTCCGAGGAATCGCTGTCTATTTTGTGGACCAATAAGAAGATCATTTATAGGACTTCTGAAAGACTTTCAAAATGCTCGCATGCTTATAAATGCACTTTCACACAATGCAGCGAGAAAGAATTTGAGTAATCATAAACCAAATTAATAACCACAGTTTACCTAAATGTATGAATGAATTAACCGCAACCTCTCCATTCTTATAGACACAATACCACAATAGTTACCAACATCACTGGGATACCTCTTGGCCATTGTATAACGATTAATGTGATATAAATACTTTCAGCCTCTCGATAAGCATCATTCACCGTTAGATGAAAACGCCGATAAAAACTACGCTTATCTACACTGGTGACCCTAACGTTGGCATTAATACTTCCTATAGGCTATAAGGTTATTTCATTAGCTATACATACAAAATATGCACATCTACTATATCTGTTTTTGCGTACATATTCATCACTCTACAAGCGCTATAAGTATATCAGCCAAACCTAGTGGACCCTTCCACAGAATCTGTGACTCCTCACCAGGTTGAATCGTCTCACTAGTCACTTTTAGGCACTGGCTTTATTAATATCTATTTAATTCGTTAGGTGAACTTGTGTGCGCCAAACCACGCGTGCGCGTATGCTTATATCTTTGTGTAAGTTTGTACGAGCGAGTGTACGTGCGCCAGACAACATAAGCGAGGTCGTTTCTACATCCATATCTACTAAAGGTTATATTTAATACTTTTTCGCTGTATTGTGTATTTGTTTGTTATTATTTTTTTGGTTCTGATATCTGTTATTGATCTTCTATAATAATGAAGCTGTATCCCTTAATTTGCTGCTTTTCTATACACATACCGAGAAGAAATCTAGCGGAATAGACGTTATTTTAACGCGGTACATATTGTAATCACCTGAGGAGACACATCTATACCGACGGATACACCTAAACCGGATGTTCAGTATTCCACCCGTGAGGGATCGATGCCGGATATATCGAACAATTATAGTGATCAAAAAAGATTCTCGTATCTTCCGTCTCTCACATTAATTAAATACCCAACGAACACTGAGAAAACGAACTTGCTTTTCTGGTAAACTACCAGGTGTATACCATACGATTTATTAACGAATAATAGAAATTATACATATATATATATATATATATATATATATAGAGAGAGAGAGAGAGAGAGAGAGAGAGAGAGAGAGAAAGAGAGAGAGTGAGAAAGAAAGAGAGAGAGAGAGAGCAAACAAGTGACAAGGATGTCAAGGTATCAATACAATACGGCCGTTTCAGGCTGGTCCATTTAATATTAATTGCATTAATACCTTCTCACCCTTGATAGTTGCTTGCTTTTTATTCACCTTACTTCGAGCAGTGTGGATAATACTGGACTGACTTGGTGCATCAACTTAAATACCTTATTCAACTGAATGTCAATTATATATATATATATATATATATATATATATATATATATATATATATATATATACAGGATGCGTAAGGTATTTGAGGACATACCCTTTTGGAGTCATATCGCTGCATTTTTGCTAACTTTGTACAATCTTTGTTTCAGAAAATAATAGAGGCAGACCCATAGCTTACTCAAGAAATGAAGAGTCGTGTTGTCATTGTGGTTATAAAGGCTGAGTATAGCGATTTAGAAATATTTCGATTTTTAAAAGTTGTCAGATCTTTTGTCTACAAAGTTTGTAAGGAGTTAGAGACTGAAGATGGAAATGTATTACCAGTATCAAAGCATAAAAAGCATTCTAGACGCTCTGAAATCATCAGAACACCTGAATTTATCCAGCAAGTTCAACAGGTCATTGATTACAATCTCAGAAAGTCCATGAGGTCAATTGCAAAAGATCTCCACGTGTCAGAAGAAACAGTCAGAAATGTTATCCACGAAGACATCAGATATAACTTTTCTTTGATGAGAAAAGGGTAATTTGTCAGAAAAAGCAAAAGAAAATCACTATATCAGATCTAAAAGGCTCTTAAACAAACTGAAAAATCCAGCAAATGAAGATCTGATTTGGTTTTTCTCAAACGAGAAAAACTTTGACCAAGATCGAAATGTTAACAGAAGAAATGATAGATGGTTATGTGCAGATCCTTCTAAAGTTCCAAGTGTTATGCGTACAAAATTTCCTGCAACTGTCATAGTTTCAGGTGTTGTCAGCAATGAAGGACATGTGATGCCTCTTTACTTCTTTCTACAAGGTCTTAGAATTAATTCTACCGTCTAGATTGAGGTCCTGGAAATAATTATTAAGCCCTGGATAGACAGTGTATGCAATGAAAGACCATATGTATTTCAGTAAGACTCTGCACTATCACACATGGCTCTAGTAATACAGGAATGGATGGCTGAAAATTTTCATGGTCACATAACCCCTAATATTTGGCCTCCTAATTCCCCAGATTTCAATACATGTAGAGCGTTGTTGAGAGAGAGGTCAATGAACTCGCCCATAACACCAAAGATTGTTTGATAGCTGCCATAGTCAGAGTAATGTCAAAAATGAAGCAAGGCCACTTGATTCGAGCATGTAGATGATTTAGATCTCATATAGAAGCAGTTGTTGAAGCTGAAGGTGGCTTTATTGAATAACATTATAGAAAAGGTTTATTTTTATCCTCAAATCATTTTTGATAAATAAAGTGTTATTATCTGTTATTATATATATTTTTATAAATATAAATCTGTCCTCAAATATCTTACGCACTCTGTATATAAAATGAGCCACTTCACTGAGAAGATAGTACATGGGTACTTGGCATGTAAAACAAAAACCATCGAAGGAATCGATCATGTCAAGAGCTTGACATAGAATTCCAAGTTTATGACATCTCACTTTTAAGGATATCTCCATGCAAATCAAGAACAAAACATCCTCACCAAATACCTACAGTATACAAGCAGGAACCATTGACTGATGACAAACATAGATTGTGCAAGACTAAGACTGAAGACCTCAACCACATTATTACCCACTGCGAGAAAATGTCTTTCAGGTATTATTTTGTATGGGTACCTGATGCAGTGGCCAGAACAGTCTGGAACACGAGGACAAAAAAAAACCCTACAGACGAAGGTGACTATATTGAGATCGACGAGTCAAGAAAATATTGGTGAAACTTGAAAATTAAAACAATCACAAGTGAAAACAAAACCGGCCAGATATTGTTGTATAAGACCATAAAGGAGACATAGTTCTGTCGTGGAAATCAGTTGCCCTTAAGACATCAACGTGGCTAGAAAAATACAAAAGGACATATCTGAAAATATATGAGTTCATGCCCATGCAAGGTAATCACTGCTCTTTTTCCTCTGTTGCAGATGTTTCTGTGTCACAATATGTGCTTCATATGACATCAATACAGATTTGAGGCCATGGTCACCATCTTTGCATCGGAACTATATCCTGTCTACATCTTCATTTATGTTGAAGTTTCCTGTAGCACTCAACAACTTGCAAGCATGAATATCAATCTCATTGAGTTTTTGTTGTGACCAATTCAGAAGGCAAAACATAGGTGTGAGGACAGACACTGCAAAGGTGTTGAGGGTGATATTCTTGGTGAAAGGTGGGAGTTCTAATCAACCATATTCTCTTTACTCTCCTAAGGTATTCATTCCTGATCTTCTCTTTATTTATGGGTCTATCATATCTGATATTTTCATCCTGTCTAAGATACTTCTAATTATCACCTAACTGTAGAGGTATCGTCAGGCCGTTCATGCATGTATGTATGTGTATGAGTGCATGCATGTGTGTATGTGTGCGTGTGTGTGTGTGTGTGTGTGTGTGTGTGTGTGTGTGTGTGTGTGTGTGTGTGTGTGTGTGCGTACCTTTGCCGATCTAGATGTACGAATAATTGAAACATCAGTGTTATCGATGAAAACATTGAAAAGTAGAGCTATTTCAGCCTGATCCCTTGTTATATTTACTCTGCATTAAATTGCACAGGAAACTCCCCTTATCAATCTCGCATAAATAATCCACAATGAATGTCTCCCCCATTATTGTTGGTTTTGTCTTTCAGTTATTTGATGTCATTTGATGTTACTGCGAAATTAAATCTTTTATTTAACTTGTATATTTCAGAATATCTTTGAATAAAATATAGGAAAGTGTTTCTTTACTGCCTCTTCGGGGTTTATTAATGGATCACCGTTGATATTCAACAGAGACATTGTACAGTGATATAATTAATTATGCAAGGCAGCTGCCGCTTGAAACACTAAGTAGCACCTGGCTATTTTATACAATATAAATTTAATTGTAATCAAATGTCTTGATTCGGTTGTACTTAATAGGCAATGATTAGTTTGTCCTTTCAGGGCGTTCCTTCCTGTTGCTATTAAAGATTCATTAGTTTTCTTCCAAATCCAGCCCAGCACATCTCTTCTCTCATACTCCTCCACTCATAAATATATATTTTTTTACAGAAACCCGTCAATATTTATCTACTGCTACTAACTTCGTTTCTCTCTTCTTGTTGCGTATGGCCAACGTATTACGGCCCATTTCCACCCTCTACGACAAGAAACCAATAAAATACTCATTAGCTAGTTCCGACATTCTCACCATGACATTTTTAAAGAATATTCGTAAAACGTTTGTTTACTTTGTTCTATATGTTTGTTTTCTCTCTTGAGAAGGATTTCGACTGAAACGCAGTGTCGTCTTAAGGCATAGACACACCGCACAGTTGGCCGCGTGACTCTAGGGGCTAAAGGCCCAGTTTTGATCGTTGTGTATTGTCACAGAGAGTCCATGAATAAATACTTTAGGGCCCAGTGCATTAACTTAACCAGGGGCCTGTAAATTCTAAGAGGTTTTACCTTTTACTAAATTTTACAGAATTTTACCTTTTGCCATTGATTCTGTTTATTAACTTTCCATAGTCGTGACAAACAGATTCCTAGTAACAATCCAGTGGTTCTGGATTTGATCACATTGCATGATACAAGCAACGGTCGTCTGCCATAGTTTCGATTTGATTCGAGTATTGTCAATAGAATTGAGGAGATCATTGGTTTTGAAACTAATGAATAACAAACCGCAACCCCGTAAAATATTAATAGAATTTTTATCTTTTTCCCTGTTTATTAATGAGAGAACGAAACAAAGATTGCGTCCATACAATTTTTCTTTTCTTCTTCAGAGTTGTGCTTGTTCGCGAGTGAGCAGGTTACAGACCATGCGACAAAAATTTCTGCACCGAACAACAAATGATTAAGCAAAGATAAATAGTTTCTGTGTGTTTTTAAATGTTTAAAATAAGCCTTTCGCGCTATAATTACTTTTTTTTTCTTTATCATAGTATTAGGCAGCTTTAACAATTTTGAAGTACAATATACATAGTAGAAGCGAAAGTAAAATACACTCACAAATCTTTAAAATACAACTCTATAAGAAACACTGGGATAGATAGAAACTGTACCGACGTCCTTCAGAAGGACTCTACTCGGCATTGAGTGGTGGATTTTATCCATCGTATATTCTAATACCTTCACTTCTCCTATGAGAACCTTTGGTTGAGGCCATATCGTTGTAAACATTTGTACAGGTCTCTTGTCGGACGATCTAGAGACGGTGTTTCTTACTACAGTAATCGATGGCAGATTGGTTTCTTTATCACTTTACTCAACCAATCGCAGACGTCCTACAAAACGTTATGAGGTCGGTGAGCCGCTCTTTCTCCTCTAAGAAAATTCTTCTGCTTCGACAAGCAGTGATAGATAAATCTGAAATACAGTTTTGTAATTCAGAAAAAGAAAAGCGGTGCGTGTGACTTTGCTCAAGTTTTCCAGGACTTGTGGCAAGGTGGAAGGATATTATCTTTTAGCAAGAGACCAGGTCTTAATTCTCGCAACAGAATGGTCTCTGCGAAAGGTACGAAACTTGAGGGAACATGAACTGAACTGTAAGAGTTAAGAATTTCTGTCACAAGTCACAGGTCAGTGGAAAGAGATTAGAGATTAGAGGTCGCATCATAGTGTCATCGATAGGACATGAACCATAAACTCTTCCCGCAATGTCAAATGTATCAACTCGCCAAACTTCGAGTTTCTTAATCAGCTTCCAATCAAAAGACACCTTTGTTTCAATTCTCTTCTCATTTAATTATTCAGGTGAATGGAAATTGTTTCATAAAACATACAAACATCCCCTTTTATTTTGTTTAGTTAAACATTTTTTGAGGTTTTGTTTACTTTGCATTTTTCATTTTTCTTTTCTTTTCCTTTTTTTGTTTTCAATTTTACTTCATCGTCAATTTCTCTCTCACAACTTTTTCACTATAGTTTTGTTCTTTTCTTTGATACTTTATCTTCTCAACATATTTTTACTGTCTTTCATGTTATTCTTTCATAATTCATCGAATGCTATTCTGCATGCGTGTGCACATATACATACATACATACATACAAAAATACATATATGCATGTGTGTGTGTGTGTGTGTGTGTGTGTGTGTGTGTGTGTGTGTGTGTGTGTGTGTATGTGTGTGTGTATGTGTGTGTATGTGTGTGTGTGCGTGTATGTATGTATGTATGTATGTATGTATGTGTTATTTTGTTTCGTTTCAAGTTACCCACTTGTTTTTTTTTTTTAACCATTTGCGCCATTTGCACAACTTCCAGACCGTTTGTTTATTAAAAAACGAAACTTTGCTTCAGTAAATCCCCAGAAGGGAAATTTGGTTCTGCAAATTTTCAAGTTCTCTGTTATTAGTTTTCATACCATTTATTCATATAGTTGTTGTTGTTGTTGTTGTAGTTACTATTGCTGCTTTTTTTTCACATTATTGTTGTCGTTATTGTTGTTATTTAGTAAAAAAAAAAACAAAGAGAACCTAAAAAGAACATAAAAGCTGATATTGTTTAACATCACTTATTTTGTGTCGCTGTATGAGCGTAGAACTGTGAAGCTTTATATCGTTGTGTCCCTCTGTCTGTAATTTGGAGTTAACGTGCTTCACTGATTGGCTGTTATACGTGTTGTGTTTGTAATTTAACATGTATTTTAGCATGTATAAATATCGAAACAGGGACAATTCTATTCTCAGCGCATGCTTCACTTCAGTATGAGGACGTTTTAAGTTGGTCTACCGTGTTTCTCGATCTTTTGTTTTCTTCTGTCTGTTGCGCATCTGTCTATCTATTTGTACTAGTTCACTACTTGTGTTATGTTATTTAAACCTGTTTGTCTCTCCCTATGCATGTTTTCTTTGAATTCTATTTAAGATATTTCAAGCCGGCCACTAACAGAGAGTTCCCGTTGCTTGTAAATATATGCTTGAGTTGATATGTTGGCTGACTATCGATCCATACACCCAAATATGTGCATCTATTCATGTAAGAATCTCAGACGGAAAATTTGGGGAATGTCTTACAAATTGTCCCTGAGCCGCCAATAGATTGGATTTGGAAAATACATGTGCGTATATATGTACGTGTGTGTATGTATGTATGTATGTATGTATGTATGTATGTATGTATGTATGTATGTATGTATGTATGTATGTCATTATTCAGTTTTACTTCAAGATTTCTTGCCAATAGAGAAAGAGTCAGTTTCTAACCTAGATACAAGGCTCCTTCATTAGAATTTCAACACTATGAACAGGGTATTTTTTGCATGCATGTATGTATACGTGCAGATTTGGATGTTTTGTTTTATGTATGTATTTTCAAGCATATAGTTGCGTATCTAGACATGCCCATATATACTTAAATGATAACCTTCTGGAAAGTTTTACAGATTATTACAGTTCCAGTAATGGCTTGAATCTGTAGTCTTCGAATCACCTTTCTCCTTTCTGGTTTTGAGAAGCCTAATTTCTGAAGATCGGTATTTAGGCAGTCTGTTATATATCCCAGGGCCCCAATAATTACAGGTATGTATGTATGTATGTATGTATGTATGTATGTATGTATGCATGCATGTATGTTTGTACAGGGTGTTTGGGCTAAATTTGAGAATTTGCATTGAAGGAAAAGCACAATATCCTATCCAAAACTAAAAGTATTTTAAAAATCGAAAAACATCAGCTAGATTGTGGGTAGGGGAAAATAGTTTACTCAAAGTAACACTCCTCGGCTTCCACCACGGCCTG
>NC_142949.1:17427887-17432887 GCF_046866305.1 Octopus bimaculoides | reverse complement strand
TAATGGTTTTATGCTTTGTTCTGTTTTGTTGTTCTTAGTTTAGAATTTTGATTGTTTTATTTGTCGCCACCATAACTTTGTTTATTTCCTTTGTTGCTGTTACTGTTCTTGTTAACCTGTCGTCCTTATATGTCTCCTTTTTGTTCTACATCATTTCTATATAGCGTTACTGTATCTAAATATATATGCATGTGTATGTATGTATATATATATATGTATATATATATATATATATATATATATATATATATATATATATATATATATATATATATATGTATATATATATATATTTGTATGTACGTATGTATGTATGTATACATGTATATATGTATAAATACATATTTATATATGTATACAAATATGTATAAATGTATATATATATATATATATATATATATATATATATATACTTATATATAAAGGGCATTAACTGTGTATTAATGCCTCACGCTTCGAGGGACTAAATAAGTCAAAAACTACCAAAAAGAATAAGCAACATATTTACTGAAAGCGAGGGAATGCAGCTTTCAAAATTTATCTCTTAAAAACATTTAACTCAACGGTAGACCACTGGTTTCTCAATCAAATACAGAAAGAACTGTGAAGTAACCTGTATTCTTTTGTTCATCAGTACACGTATGGTCAAGATACATAAAGAATAAACAAAAATCAACCTACCACGATGTAGCCATTAACGTGTGCGTGTGTAGGTGTGTGGATGATCGCGTAGGTGCTGGGAAGTGGACAGTGCTAGTGTGTGTGTGGCGGGGGATGTAGTGTGGTATGGTATGGTGGTGTGTGGTGTGGTGTTGGGGTGTGGTGTTGGGGTGTGCTGTTGGGGTGTGCTGTTGGGGTGTGCTGTTGGGTTGTGGTGTTGGGGTGTGGTGTTGGGGAGTGGGGAAGCGAGGTTGGGGTCTAAGGGATGGGGTGAGGGTGGGATGGGATTATAGGGATGGTGGGGTTGGAATGTGTAGGGGTGGGGTAACGAGGGAGGGGTGACGATGAAGAGAGGAAGTAGGTGCCAGAGCAAGAGAGGAGAGAGGAGAGAGGAGGAGAGTTAGATGAAGAGGGGAGGAGACATGAGTCCATGTGGCGCAAAGAAGTGAAGAGAGAAGAATTAATCCTTGCTCACGGTGAAGACAGGAGTCTGGATAGCCTCTGTGCAAGGACAATCCGAACACAGACAGATGTTGTCAAGAGTGACTGGTAGAGCAGTAATGGCCCGAGACCGGGGTGTTGCTGCCGAGTCGGGTGTCTCGGACGTGTTCCGCGAACCGGTCAGCCAAGCGGCATCCCGTTTGGCCGATGTATAGCGAAGGGCAGAGAGAGCAGGAGATCCAGTAGATGACGTTGCTAGAAGTGCAGGTGAAGGAGTCAGTGATATGATAGGGTCGATAATGGGTGCCTGTGAGAAGGGTGGTGTTGGAGAGGTAAGGGCAAGTGTGGTAGCGTAGGCGGGAGCAGAAGAACGAGCCGGGTTGGGAGGTTGGGTTAGGGAGAAGCTGTGGATCAAGAGGTCTCGTAGGTTGTGGGTTCGTTTGAAGGAGGGGAGGGTTCGGTTAGGGAAGATGTGTGAAGTGGAGTCGCCGGAAACCTCGGAGAATGGTGCGTTGGAGAGGTAGTGTGGTGGGTAGTAGGTGAGGGAAAACCGGAGACGGGTGACGGCAGGGCGGGTACCGGGAGAGAGAGCAGATGCACGGTCCACGGAACGTGCTCTGGCAAGGGCAGTGTAGATAGTGGTGAGGGGATATCCACGTAGGATGAAGTGGCGAGTCATGAGTTGAAACTGAGTTTCAAAGTCATTGTCGTCACTACAGAGCCTGCGTAGACGGTGGAATTGGGAATAGAGGATGGAGAACTTGGTGTGTTTAGGGTGGGAGGAGGAGAAGTTGAGGTATGAGTGTGAGTGTGTGTGTTTCTAGTGGATGGAGGTGGTGAGAGTGGAGTGATGAGTGCCGACCCAAATGTCGAGAAAGGTGTCAGAAATAGTGCAGGAGAAGTGGTGGGCAGGATGGAAAGATTTGAGAAAAGAGAGGAAGGAGTCTAGATGTTCGTGGGAGAGTGAGGTCGCACCGATACAGTCGTCAATATAACGACCGTATAGTTCAGGAGTGGAACCAATGAAACTTGAGAATATTTGGGCCTCAACATAGCCAACGAACAGGTTGGGGTTCATTCTCGTTCCCATGGCCACTCTCGAGACCTACCGGTAAAAATCACGCGTGAACGAGAAGCAGTTAAGTGAAAGGACGAGTTCGGCCAGACGAAGGAGTGTGGATGTATCAGGTTGGGGCTGGGTCGAAAGTCAAGGAAATGTTGGAGTGCACGCAGCCTCTCGTGGTGAGGGATCATCGTGTATAGATGCCAAGAGTAAAGAGAAATTTAGCGGGGCCAGGAGGGAAGGAGAAAGACTTGAACAGACGAAGAGCATGGTTGGTGTCATGGATGTGAGATGGGAGGGAAGCCACTAGGGGCAAGGACACGGTCAAGATGTCTGGAGATGAGTTTGGTGGGGCAGTTGCAGGCGGAGACGATGGGGTGAGGGTGGGACGTTAGGTTTGTGGATTTGGAGGAGAAAGTAAATTGTGGAAGTGTGAGGGGTGCGGACAATGAGGTTACAGACAGAGTGGGACGGGAGGAGGAGATGAGGTCATGGATAGTGGAGGACAGTCTGTTGGTAGCTAGATGTGGGGTTGGAGCGCAGAGGGCAGTAGAAGGAGGTGTCTTGAAGTTGGCGGAGAGCTTCCGCCTTGTAGAAATCTACGTGCCACACCACCACGGCTCCACCCTTGCCGGACGGTTTTATGACGATGTCTGTGCGGCGTCGGAGCCATCGAAATGCCGAGAATTCGGCTGGGGAGATGTTCAGATGTCGGGGACGCTTGGAAAAGTCAAACCGGTCCACAGCACGCTAGCAGATGCCCGCAACAAGAGCGACTGCTTTGAACTGACCAGGAGTTGGCGTCCACTGGGATGGTCGGCGGCCCAGGTTAGTGAAGCATTCCTCCTCATTAGACGCAGGTGGAGTGTCGCGGAAAAGCGCACACAACCTAACGCGTCGCACAAAGCTGTGGATATCGGCACGAGTCTGAAATTCGTTGCTGGAGTGAGGGGGATGAAGCGCAGACCCCTACTGAGGAGGGAGCGCTCCACTTCAGAGAAGGGAAGATCTGGAGGAATGGTAACAACAGACTGAAGTGGAGAAGGGGAGGATGGGACATAAATAGGAGGATGGTGGGGTGGTGGAAGTGTGGAAAGGGATGGGGGTATGTGGGACGGTGAGGGTTTGGTGAGGGTGGGGGAGCGTATCAGGGGAGAGGGGTAGGGGAGGAGTTGGGGTAGTGGCATCGGGTGTGATGGAATGGAGGACTGAGTGGAGTTTACGTTGTTTGGTATGAGCGAGAAATTGATGAAAGAGATGATTTAAGTGGATTATGTAATGTAAAGAAATGTTAGCATAGGAGGGCGACTGAGAGGAGAAGATGACAAAAGCCAGAAGAAGGCGGTCGATGGCTTGTATTTTGGAGAGATTAGAACGAATGATGACGCGCATAAAGCGATAGGATGTAGTGCGGAGTATGGGTAGGATGGTTGAAGCAGAGTGGAGAGTGGGGTGGAAATGGAGGCGGAAACCTTTAGGGATGAGGCGATGATGAAGGTAGCGACTGAGAAACGAAAGGTGACTGCAGAAGCGTGTTTCTTTTTTAAATTAGTAGGGAAAGGTTAATAGAAGTTTGAAAGCAGCGGAAGGATGTGTGGAATGATTTTTTTAGGCGGTGGTGAAGCTGGAGGAGGAAAGAGACATGCGTACTCTTAACGTAGTTCTCAGATAGATTACGCATGACGCAGAATGTGACAAGGCTGGCTCTTTTGAATTACAGATACAACTCATTTTTACCAACTGAGGCTGGAGCAAAGTGAAATAAAGTATCTTGCTCAAGGACACAACGCGTCGCTGAGAATTGAGCTCACAACCTTATGATCAATATTTTCGAACAAGGGAATCTAGCACCCCCACTCAGCTCAAAGCAATATCTGTGTATCGCGATTTCCGGGTTATTTCCCTTAATCATACTTAGATATTGTTTTGAGCTGAGTGAGGGTGCTAGATTCCCTTGTTCGAAAATATAAGGACACAGATCGTCTCGTATAGCCAGCTGGAGACGATGTCTCCTGGGGGCTAAATTATAGCAACATTCGTCCTAAACCAGAACTGCCATGTTATGTTGGCAAACAATCTTTACTCTAAAGAACTGTTGCTGAATATCTCTCATTGTGAGATTTTAAAATAGTAATTTTCTAATGAATATTTAAGTTTGTACTCCGTGTAAGTTTGATCTATTAATATAAATATCTATATACGTTATTCATCGTTTGAAAGTCATCAGTCGTTTTTCATGTATACATACACACATATTTTGTATATCAAACCCAAGCTGTTATATTTAATTTGTTTATCTACATAATTGCCTAATATATATAAGCAAAGTAGCTAGTTGTAAAATCCCAATAAAAGATGAGAGTAGTAACTATACTAACAAGTAAAGTTAATCGCCACATCAGTATGGCTGTTCAATGTCACTGCTAATTTAACCCCAGGCAGATCGTCTGCCAGCTGGTTATAGGTACAGCCTGCGCCCTGTATATATTGCCAGCCAGGGACCGAATCCCTACCATCCTCCAGCAGATTAATTTCGATCTAGTTTGTTCATCTTCAGTCGCGAACACCTGGTCGCCAGAGAGATAGTCAGATTCCGCTCCAGCAAGCAATATATTGTAAACAAAGCGACCGTTGGTCACTGATTTGCAGCAAGCAAAGTAGCTAGTTATTTTTGTTTGATGCCTCATTGTAATAAGTGGCAGTTTTAGCAGCTCTCCTTTATGCAACTGGAAATAAGGCTTACTTCTCCTTTCCAATCTGCCGAATGACAACGGCAGCAGAGTATTTATAAAACTATAAACAAACTTGTAAATGGTGCATCTCATTTACTTAGTGG
>NC_142949.1:17410387-17422887 GCF_046866305.1 Octopus bimaculoides | reverse complement strand
ATTTGCGTTTCCCTAGATAATTCTCCATTGGCTGCAACTGTCTGACTTCTACCATTCAGGAAGTCATGCAGCCACTCTCCTAATTTACCAGCTATGCCAAGGTTTCGCAGCTTGTGACGTATCAAGCCATGATCAACTTTGTCAAAGGCTTTTGCAAAGTCGAGATATATCACATCAACATTTGAATGGTCAAGTAGCTGCTTCAGGACCCAGTCATAATGCTGCAAGAGCTGCGTGATGCAGCTTCTACCTGGACGGAAACTATGCTGGGTCTCATTCAGCAAGTCATTTTCTTCTGGGAACGCAATCAATCTCCTTCTGACAATTCGTTCCATGACTTTACTACTATGTGAAGTTAGAGAGATGGACCTGTAGTTCCCAGCCTCTGCTTTCCTTCCACCTTTATGGATAGGACGTATGATGCCTTCCTTAAGCTTTTTGAGAAGTTTACCACTTGCAAGGAAACTCTGGAAGAGTATCCGGAGTGGTCCCGCTAATTCTTGTTTACACGACTTAGGGAGGATAGCTGGGAAACCATCGGGACCAGTTGCCGAATTTGAGCTCATTTCGTTTATGGCAGCTATTACATCTTCCTCTTCAATGTCAATGTAGGTAATGGATGCAGTCTTTTTCTGCTGAGTGATATTGTCAAAGAAATCAGCTGGGTTCTTTATCTGCATGTGACTCAGAGGAGAAGTGAAAACACTCTTGAATTGTGCACTGAGCACTTCACTTATCCATGTGGGGTCCGCATTCAATGAGCCATTAGGCAGGAATAGGGGTCCTATTTTATACTGTGCCGTGGCAGTCTCTTTTGCAAATCTATAGAAAGCCTTGGGGTTTGTTTTTATACTTTCTACTGCTCTCTTCTCCTTCTCTGCTCTCTCCTTTTCATGGGAGAGTTTGATTTTGTTTTCTATTTCTAACAGTGTTAATTTTAATTTAGCCCTTTTCCTATCCTCCAGTTCTCTATTTAACTGGTTTGAGACCTTTGTTCTGTGTCTCATAAGGATTTTCCTGCCTTTGGGAATTCTATTGGCATGTTTGCTGGCCTTTCTTTTTGGCACATATTTGGCGCATATGTCTTGTATGGTTGACATAAAATGACTTAGTTTGAGGTCATTGTCTTGTATAGAAAGGCTGTAATGCCAGTTTTGATTTCGAATCTCTTTGCGAATTGACTTCCAGTCCGCCCTGTGGAAATTCAGGTTGGATATGGCTTGAGTCCTCCTGATGGGGTGGGTGTCAGTGGGTTGTCTAGGACCATACATAGTTAATTCTATAATGTTATGATCTGAGAGAGATGTAGGTGTTACTTTCACATTATGGATTAGGCTCACATTGTTTGCGAAGCAGAGATCTAAAATATTGCTTCCCCTGGTTGGTTGGAGTATCACTTGTTCCATGAACAGCATGTTGGAGAGTTCTAACAAGGATTTTGCCTGGCTTTGTTCATGCAGTGACATCCCAGAAAGGATGCGACCTTCAGGCTATTTAACATTTGGGAGGTTAAAGTCGCCTAGGAAAAGTATATTGATTTGTTGGTTCAGATTTGTCAAGACCTCTTCTATGCGTCTGAGGCTGTCCTCAAATTTACCCTCCTGCTTTGCGGTATTTGGTGGACGGTATGTTGAGCATACAACTACATCAATTTGTTTTATGTGTACTATTAAAGTATCACAGACAGAGTTTGAGTGTGATAGGAGTAGTAGGGGTGTGACATCTTCTCGGATGTACATTGCAACTCCCCCATGAATTCTATCCCTTCTGCCCGTTCGGAGTACGGCATACTCTGGTATGTTTATCTCCGCATCTGCTATATTAGATGTTAGATGCGTTTCGGTAAGCACCATGCATGTTGCTTGATTGCATGTAACTAGGTCTTTCAGGTATAGAAACTTGTCTTTGTCGCCTGTTCGTAATAGGCCCCGGATATTTAGTAGGAATATGGGTGTGATATCTGTGCAGGGGTTCCTGGTGTTAGTGGAGGCCATCCCTGATCCTTCATCGGTCATCTGTTATGGTCTTAGATATATATATGGTTGTGTGGTTGCTTCTCAACCACATCGTTCTGGGTTAAGTCCACTGCGTGACACCTTGGGCAAGTGTCTTCCACTATAGCCTCGGGCCGACCAAAGCTTTGTGAATGGATTTGGTAGAAGGAAACTGAAAGAAGCCCGTTGCATATATATATATATATATATAGAGAGAGAGAGAGAGAGATAGATAGATAGATAGATAGATAGATAGATAGATAGATAGATAGATAGATATGTATGTATGTATATATATAATATGCATGTATACAATTCTATATTTAAGAGATGAGGAATTATGTACATTAATCACTACGCCAAATGCCCACGTTGTATATATGTATGTGTATATATATATATATATATATATATATATATATATATATATATATATATATATATATATATATATATAGGTGCAGGAGTGGATGTGTGGTAAGTAGCTTGTTTACCAATCACATGGTTCCGGATTCAGTCCCACTACGTGGCACCTTAGGAAAAGTGACTTGTACTATAGCCTCGAGCCGACCAAAGCTTTGTGAATGGATTTGGTAGAAGGAAACTGAAAGAAGCTCGTTGCATGGTGGACATCCAATATGATAGAAAGAGGTCATGAACGACACAACCACAAAGAAAATAATGTTCTCCACAAAAAATTCACCAAACACCAGTGCATAGGCGGGCAGGACAAAATGAAAAATGTACAAAATAAAGAATTGTGTACTGGTTTCGCCGTCAACTCTTTTAATTACGTAAAAACGTCCGAGGCTCGTCAGCACAATGGTTCTAAAATCAATATAATTTGCAGAACTATACACGAATTGTCTTCATAAAATTTGACGTGCGTACCAATTACATTGCGGTTATTTTCAAAATGTCTGAGCTCTGGCACGCTAAATTCCAGAAACAGTTCTGCAGAGTATAATTCACTGCAGTATATGTTGCCGGCTAAAGAGCATAATTATTTAAATTTATATTTATACTAGCAGAGATACCCGGCCTTGCTCGGGATTAAAATGGCATAGATTTTTATTGCTTTACTTGTTTCAGTCATGTGACTGCGGCCATTGTGGAGCACCGCCGTTGGTCGAAGAAATCAACCACAGGATTTATTCTTTGTAAGCGTAGTACTCATATATATATATATATATATATATATATATATATATATATATATATATATATATATATATATATATATATGTATGTATGTATGTATGTATGTATATAAAATTAATGAATGGAGTAAAACGCATATTTTAACTGCATACTTTTATTTCCAACATATGTTTCGAAGAATTACAATTTATACGATCCATAGGAATCGGCGATGTTAAAAATGTAAACTTCTCTTCAGGGAAATGTATGGGAACCAGCTTAAACGTAAGACATTATAACCGAATATGAGAACTATAGTTGGAGAAGGTTATAACGTAATTTATTTGAAAAGACCGTTGGAGATTAGGACGCTACCAGATAGTACGTTGGACAAGAAGGGAAGAAAAGAAGAAAAGAAAGAAGAAAAAAAGAAAGAAAATTCAGAGTGTAAAGTTGGGAGAAAATAGGATGATATAAATCCGATAAAAATTGGAGAGGAATGTTATGTAATAAAAAGGGATCGTAAAGGGGGTTAATCTTGTGTTTCTACAAAAATACTGAGATGAATGTATAATCATTTATACTTATGTATATGCGCATATATACACACAGACATACATATACTTGAATAAATACATATATGCATACATATATACACCTATGTACAAAACCACACACACATACATACACACACACACATATATATATATATATAAATATATACATATATATATATATATATATACACATCCATATCCCTATATATATATATATATATATATATATATATATATATATATATATACATATACATATATATATACATATACATACATAAGCACATACATATACACACATGCATACATACATGCGCAAACACACATATATATATATACACATACCCACACACACACATATGTATATATATAAACATAAACATATATATGTACATAAACATACTGCATCCAACCAAGCACATATACGCACATGTTTATATATATATATATATATATATATATATATATATATATATATATTTAATTATTATTAATAATAACAACAAATATATATATACAAAAATCTATACGAACACATATAGTTTCATACAAAAACATGAATGTATACACACACAGATACACGTGTACATACGAACACTCATACACATACATTCGCACACACATATATATTTATGTATGTGTTGTTACATGTATTTACATAGAGACGCATACGCAATAGTATACACTCCTTAGTAGGTATATAAATACTGTCGATGTGTGGTAACTAGTAATAAAGCGGAGGGATATTTATCGGAATGTAATTCTTATATTAGTGAATGAGATATTAAATGATTGAAAATTAATAAATAAATAAATAAATAATAAAGTTAATGGGTGGTCTATTAATCTACATGAATGGATTATTTTATTAATATATATGTAAAAAAAAGTTGCGCTGAAGTAGGGGTTGAAAGAGTAAAGATTGCTTAAGAAGACAAAGTTAATATTATAGACAATGTTTACTACAGTAATTCCGTAACATATCTATTAATGTAAAAGTTTTTTCGAGATTTGAAAACTAAAATATATTATGTTGATCAGTAATTTATGCGTCATATAATGAGATATTTAAATGTTTGGGATATATCCTGCTATGAGAATAAATAATTAAAATAGGATTGTTTTAGAATTAAAGATGTTTCTAGGAACGTTAATATGATAAATTAGAATCGTAGATTTAGAAAACTCTCACTAAAAAAGCAAAGAACATAAACGACTCTTATTATTGCTGAATAAATTGGTGAATAAATTGGAAGTCGTAAAGGAATGATATTGAGGTACAATGAAGTATGAAAAAGAATAAGTAAGGTTAATAGGGCATTGTATATTAGACAATTGTAGGAGGTTAAGTTTATTATGAATTAAACTAAAAATAATGATCTAGTGTATGTTTAAAGATTTTGTAGGTGTTCTAATTTAGGTTTACAAATAAAGAATGTTTAGATAACATATGTCAATCGTAATCAATCTATGATATCTTTTAATATATAAGGGAATAAATGTCATGTGTTTCTAGAACTATTTGAGGAACTAATGTATTACGAGTTAATTTGATAGCGTTTTGTAAATAAGTGATTGTTATTTAAACGCTGTAAACACGTGTTGCTGCCAATGTTTACATCTGTAAGAGTTTTCGATGAACGTGTTCACCAGTTTATTCTTTGAAAATAATATGAAAAATAGTTCAGTATTACATAATGGACAGAATCTTCTACCCTTTTCATATGTCCTAGAAATAGAAAGAATAAGCCAGTCTAGTTTAAATTTTATGTTATTGTCTTTAAGTTCCCAAATTAATTTCCTAAGGCTCGTGGTATTTCGTTTGTTTCTATCTCTAAAGAAAGAATAATGATTAGAAATTTTTGAGGATATTGGCGAAGAGGATGATCCAGTATAAAAGGACACATTTGTAGGAGTACTGACCTGGCATTGATATATAGTGTTTTTGAGTTTGGCATTATCACTTAAGAAACTAATTCTTTTGCTATTAACTTCAGAAATAATGATTTTGTTGTTGTGATTATTATTATATATCATGTTATAATTATTGTTCCTTGGTTTATTATTAATAGTGTTATTATTGCTATTATGGTAAAGGTTAATAAACTTAATGTTATTACTGTTGGTACTCTCTTGTGAATGTAAAAGCCTCATATTGTGTACGGATATTATTTGTGAGATGTTTTTAGTGTTAGAGAAACCGAATCTAACCCTGTGCGTATTTATGACTGGGAAGTAATGAGAATGTTTTGGAAAATTCTTATTAACAGCATTTTGGAACTGGGAAACCAAGTTTGATTTTACATTTTTACTAAAAGGTATTATCATCCAGACATTTTTATCGGATTCTGGTTTAGAATATTTGCTATTATTATTTCTAAATAGTTTCAGTTTATTATTGTTATTATTGAAAAAGGGTTTAAACTGATGGTTACTTCCCCTATAGCGTAAAGAAATGTTTGGCTGGTTATTATCGTCAAAAATTTTATGATGAGAATGATAATTGTATTTATCGTTGCTGTTAATATTAAAATCTATATTATTATTATTATTATTACGGGAATCGGTTTCATAAGTAGAATTAATATAGCTAACTTTTTCTCTATATCCTGCTTTTAATAAAGCAGAGTTGTAAAAGTCAGCTTCCTTACTGAAGATATTTTCGTTTGTGGATAAATTGGATAGTCTAAGTGAAATGTTCCTAATTAAATTTCTTGTTACCGAATTTGGATGATTACTGAATTTGCTAATGTATTTAAGGTTAGTGGAGGGTTTGTTATAAGGGAAGAAGGTTTTTCTGTGTAGGTCTAGAGTGACATCAAGGAAGTTGACTATAGATGTTTCGTCTTCAAATATTATACTAAAGCCCATTCTACTGAAAAATCTAGCTAGTCTATTTTTAACTTTTTGTGTTTTTTGGTTTGTGGTATTATCTAAATAGAGTAAAACAGTCGTCTCTGTATAGACCACCCTTAACATTTGGGAATTGGTCTTCTAATTCATATAGAATGTATGTGCAGACCAAGTCAGCTATTTGTGCTGAGTCGGAGCTTCCCATAGGGACATCAAATCCTTCTGGGGTGTCCTTACGTATCCATAGTTTATTATTGAATTTAATTATAGAATTTCTTGCTGCTGTAATAATTCCTCTCTAGAGAGACCCGCCTTATTGTGAGCAAACCAAAGTGCTTTGTTTAATATAATGGGGTTAATTGATGAATAAAAGTTAGATATGTCAAACTGGATAAATTTGGTGTTATGTTTGTCATTAATGTTACGAAACCATTCTACTACCTGTAGTGAATTAGACCATAAACTAAGTTTTAATTTTTTGACTAAAGTAGGTATGTATTTGTCAAGTATGTTTTTACTGAGAATACCAATATCCGATTTAGATGGACAAATTAGACGTAATTTAGGGTTATTCCAAAAGTTTATCTTATGGTCTTTTAAAACGAAATGGGGTTGCTTAGGGTAAAAGGTTCAGTTCTCTTTTGTAAGTCATATTTCTCCATGATTTTTTTCGCTTCCAGATTAGCATTCCTTAGTGCTGTTTTACTTGTGATTCGGTAGTTCTTTTCTATTTCCCTTTTTAGTAGTTCGTTATAATGTTCCTTGGATAATTTATACATATTTCCTGTTTTATCGGACTTAACTAGCATTCCATCAATGTTATTGATTTCCTTCGTTATATTGTTGAGGTATCTGAGGTGATTATTTCTTAATGGTGATTTATTAAACTTCACATTTTTCACTATTGACCAAAGTTCTTCTTCAAATTGTTTTAATTTTGTGTTAGGTGGTGGGTAGTTCTTGGATTTGAATAGTTTGTTAAAATCTGAAGTTGGATCCTTGTTTTTTTTGTAGATCATTCTTGTTGTCGAAGAAGAAGGTTAACCATCTCACTTGGTTTATAAAAAGAGTTTGTCTTACTGATAAGCTGTTTAAGGAATGTATTCTTTGGTGGAATAGGTATATCCTTAAGTGATGCGTTGATGTTGAATAACTTCATTTGTGGCAACTATTATAATAGCAGGTTTTTTAGGGACCTGTTTAAAATATATTTTATTATATGTATTTATTTTCTCCTAATCAATAAATAACTCGGACAAAATAAATTGGTTAATAAATACCAGGGTAGCAAAGATCACAAAATAACTGTGGTGTAACTCCTGTTTATGTGGTAGAAACTCCTTGATATTTTGGGTACTTGAGTATATATAAAATTAATGAATGGAGTAAAACGCATACTTTTATTTCCAACATATGTATCGAAGAATTACAATTTATACGATCCATAGGAATCGGCGATGTTAAAAATGTAAACTTCTCTTCAGGGAAATGTATGGGAACCAGCTTAAACGTAAGACATTATAACCGAATATGCAGTTAAAATATGCGTTTTACTCTATTCATTAATTTTATATATACTCAAGTACCCAAAATATCAAGGAGTTTCTACCACATAAACAGGAGTTACACCACAGTTATTTTGTGATCTTTGCTACCCTGGTATCTATTAACCAATTTATTTTGTCTGAGTTATTTATTAATTAGGAGAAAATAAATACATATAATAATATATATATATATATATATAGATATATATATATATGCTTTCGGTGCGAATGGCTTTATTATACGGTGCCGTATTTTACAATGCTGTAAATAGTAATAATGGTATTTTTATATAAGCTTAAGGCTTACGCCGTTCACCGTGCAATGAGTAACGAAAATAGTCTAATAACGGAGCATATAATACATATATATATATATATATATATATATATATATATATATATATATATATATATATATATATATATATATATATATATATATATATATATACATATATTTATATATAATTGGAAAGCATGAAGTTTCGTAACATTGTTTACAAAATAATCCAGTAAAAAGAGGATATTGAAAAAATTTGTTATGTTTCTCTCTTTCTATCTGTTTACAGCGTAGGCAGAAAGGGACTGAACTCATGTTTGCAAATAATGGCGATTTGAAAATTGTTAGAATTGATGTTTTAAAATTATTTTTAATGCAAAAATTCACATGTTAGGAAGCAACCAAAAAAAAAAACAAATGGCCGATTCCGGTCATTTTCGACCATGAGGAATCCATTGGTGCGACTCCCAGATTGCTATCTTGTAAGGTGTGGATTTCTATAGATGCAACACACACACACACACACACACACACACACACACACACACGCACGCACACACACGCACACTCACAAACCGAACTGTACTATAGTTATAGATACTGAGGGTAATAAATTGAATATTAATTACAATTTAGAACCAGTGGTCTAGCATATAAAAATCTGATAATTCAGAAAAATTGTATTACATGCGTATAAGAAGGGATGACCACTAGGTGGACATCCAATATGCTAGAAAAAGATCATCAACGACCCAACCACAAAGAAAAATAATGTTCTCCACAAAAAAATTCACCAAACACCAGAGCATAGGCGGACAGGACAAAATAAAGAATTGATTGTGTACCGGTTTCGCCATCAACTGTTTTACTTACGTAAAAACGTCCGTGGTTTGTCAGCACAATCGTTCTAAAAATTTGTTGAATTTACTGAATTTTTTTTCTGGAGAACATTATACACGTTCACCTCTGGCGGTGAGCAACTTGTATAGGATTCTGAGAATTATGATTCCATTACAGTTCACGTTCGAAACTAGTTCGTGTTTAATAATGTTTTATTTCTGTAATTTTCACTGTCTTGCCTGCATACGTTTTGGTATTTCGCTGAATTTCGTTTTGAGAACAATTTGGGTCTTAGTAGACACATATGGTCTATTTCTAGCACATTAAATGTCCACTTTAGTGGTCAACGTTATATAAAAATATACTTTAATCCCGTAAGATCTCAGATATTTTTTCTGAATCTCTTTGATTCTTTAAATGTGCTAGCTTCCTGGTAATAAATCGATATTAATTAATATATGATTTTTTACCCTATGTTTTAATTTGATTAACCATAACCAAGTTCTCAAAGTGGATATATGCGACGCAGTAACTATTTTCTGCAGACATATTCCCGGAATTAGCGCGCCAAAACGAAGACTTTGGTTTTTGCCATTAAGTTGTAATTAGTGGAACCATATACACGTTCACCTCTGGCGGTGGGCAACTTGTATAGGATTCTGAGAATTATGATTCCATGACAGTTCACGCTGAAGAGAAACAGACATTCGGTAAGAGTGTTGATTTCGAAACTAGTTCGTGGGTAATAATGTTTTATTTCTGTAATTTTCACTGTTTTGCCCGCATACGTTTTTGTATTTCGCTGAATTTCGTTTTGAGAACAATTTAGGTCTGAGTAGACACATGTGGTCTATTTCTAGCCCATTAAATGTCCACTTTAGTGGTCAACGTTATATAAAAATATAAATGTATATATACCATAGTATATACACACACAAAACACACACACATACAGACACACACATACACACACACACACATACACACACACATACACACACACATACACACACACACACACACACACACACACACACACACACATACACGCGCGCTCATATGGTGTATTTAATTTTGCTGAATCGCAGCAAGAGGGGGTTGGCAAAATGTTAAAAGAAAGTGAGCAATTGTTTGAAAACTAATTTAAGAAGTACAGTCATAAAACATCAAACACATGAACGCCACACACGTTGAAGGAACGCCGTTTCATCTGACCTATGGCCCTTTCTTACAGACATCGGATCTTTTCTTCATCCAGAAACGCACCCCGACAGTGTTAACCGTGGTACAAGGACATTCTATTTTATAATACCACGGCTACAAATGTAAGACATCAGCTGCATCACTGTAAACTAATTTAGAAGTTGATACAAGATTGATGTGTGTATATATATACATACATACACACACACATATATATATATATATATATATATATATATATATATATATATATATATATATATTTGTTTTGCAAGATTTTTTATGTGAAATCGTGTGTTGAAACAGATGTTGTTGTACTTGGGGATGGTCATATTGCCAGTTTAGCCAATAAAAACACACGCACTGTATATTTGGTGTTAATTTTTTTTTTTTTTCAGCTTTATATTACATTAATCTTAATCTTAATCTTATTTCGGCCAGAGTTCTTTCGTCACACTTCTGTGACCTCATCAGTGGTCCTTTGTTTCCTTCTTTCTTATGTGTGTCTCACCTTGCTAACTATCAGCCATTTTGTATTTTGTATTCCTATTGTATGTGTCTACGCATGCGTGTCCTTCAATGTGTCTGTGTCTTTTGTAAGTGCATGTGTGTATGGGGAGTGTCTGTATCACCTATATTCTCTGTTAATACGTGTTCATTTGTGTTAGTTTTTATTTATTTATATGTTCATGTGTGTGTGTGTGTGTTTTTTTTTTTTTTTTTTTTTTTTTTTTTTAATGTGTTTAATTAAATTTTGTTAACGTATGTAGTATTTAATTCCATTTGTTTATCTATGTATTGTATTATACTTTGTTCCTATTATTGTTTTATGGGTAACATGTTGTCCCATGCTGTGGTTTGTTAGTGGCGTATGTTAGTGTTCCATTCTAGTTTCCTATTCAGGCTAGGTTTCCCTTCTATTATGTGTGTAGCTTCAGTAATTTGTCTAAGTGCTGCATCACTGCTATGTGTAGATAAGATTTTAATTTCTATGTTGTTGATTGAGCCTCTATGTTCTTGCTCAGCGTGCTGGTACAGAACTGATGAGTTCTTCCCTTCCTTAAGTTCCCTCCAATGTTCGTTTGCCCGCTCCCCTATACTCCTTGCTGTTTCGCCTACATATGTCGTTGTCTTATTTCTGCATCGTCCCTCTGTACATCTTATACTATAGACCACATTTCTGGTTTTGCAGTTCGTTTGTGGGCTAAATCTACATACGATACAGTTCCTATCAGTGCAGGGGGTTCTACTGAAAGGGTATGTTCTACTGATAAGGGATTTGATAGGGTTGCCTGGCCTTTCAACAACCTTAATTCTTAGCTTAAGTTTGTCTAGGGCCCTTCTAAAGCGGTACGCCAGTTCGCCTCTAGGGGTGGTGTCGACGAACATGACGCTTTGGTACTTGTTGCTATTGTACCATGAGCTTGCCTTCCCTATTTTCTTCTTAGTTCTTTCTATGGTGTTCCATGATTTGCTCCTATAGAGTGGGCAAATCCCATTCCTATCGTTGCGTTTGATTGTTTCAAACTTCTTCATAGCTCCTTTGTAAACCCTGATCCTTTCTTTATGGCTGTAACTCGAGAACTGCATGCGGTGGACGAAATGTTGTATATGTCTCTTTAATTCTGTAGGGTCGCACATGCAGGAGACATTTCGCATTACTCTGACGAGGTCTGCCATCAATATGTTGAATTTGGCATTGTCCGCAATAGCCGAGTTCCGGTGGGTCAGGTACTTGGAGGCCATAGGTTTTGTATAGTGTGAATGGAGGATTCTGGTTTTATTGTTCTTAGTTTCTAGCCAGAGTTCAGTATCTAATACAGGTAATCTATGGTTAGGGTGTTTAGTAGGGTAGTCTATCGTAACTCTAATACTCTGGTGGATGGAGTTAGCTATTCGCTGGATGCTCTCCATAGTCTTAGTTTCTATTTCTATTTCAGGGGTACTCTCTTGTGGGGGTGTCTTTACCACTAAGTTGATATCATCGACATATCGAGAGTACACATTCACGAGTATGGAGTTCTGTGTCAGGCGTTCCTTAAGCCTTCTGTCCCACCATACCATGAAAAGATTGGCCACATCACCG
>NC_142949.1:17377887-17400387 GCF_046866305.1 Octopus bimaculoides | reverse complement strand
AGAGCCCCTGAATTCAATATTGACATTATTTCATGATTTTTGTGGAAGATAATTACATCTCATTTTATTTTATTAACCTCTTATTGTGTAAACATTAGTTAAAGGGCTGTTGTTGTCTGTATCACTACACTGTTACCCTATTCAGACTAAAAGTAAAAAACCTATTTGACCCATATACCTAGGGCTATAATTCCTCAACATTAATTCCTCAACATTTTGATAGTAATAAAATGACCTGATACTACTATAACCAGTGAAACCTCTAGATTCTAATACTTTTATAGCCTTGTCCATGCATACTGCTTACACCTTCCCTCTCTTTAGAAGTAATTGTCCCTTTGCTATCACCACTAGTTAAGAAACAATAGAATTCTGAGACAGTTAAAACTTTTGTCTAGAATCAATTACTAGCCTGATAGACCCCGCTATGTCAAGATGGACTTATATATTCTTCCTCACATTTGGATTTTATGTATGCTCTCTCCCACTTGGATTTAATATGTTGCCACATTTATAATATGTCTTTTTTCTACATTTTCGTGCAGCTGAAGATTGCTCTTCATATTGCATTTAAGGTAATACTCACATTACTTAAATAAATTGAAGTAGCATGAAACGTGCGTACTGCAATCACTTTTGAAATCCGTGTTGCTTATTGTTTGATTTTAATCACCCATCCTTTTGGGATGCGATATTCGGGTGCCTTCGCATAAGTACCATATTCAAGCCTTGAATCTATATCTAAACCGTCTGTATATATATATATATATATATATATATATGTGTATATCCGTTTTAAATGATATTCACTATTATGATAGCTGCGTATGTCAACCATTCTTGCAGGATATTTACGCTGATTGAACATGCCGGTGAGGAATTACAATTGAAGAAGCCCTTGCATGCATTTTAAATTTATTCGTCGTTTTCCAATCGTTCTTGGAAGTTACTGCTCCCACAAAATCTGGCATTGTATAGTAGCCTACCTTGAATGAATTTATACTTATGATTGAGGGGGAAATGGTTCTTTACAGGGTGGATAAAGTGTTTCCTATTTTAGTTCTTACATTAATCGAAAATGGAATATTAAACCATATAACTATAACTTCCCTTTTACGCTTGTTGCGTGTTGATTTAATTATCAATAATGTTCCATTGATTATTTGAAACACGCAGCTTTTAGTGTAGCATTATATACGTTCATAATTCCGCTGAAAGACATCTCATTGCAAAACAACTTCAATTGTAAAATATATTCTTGCAAATACTTGACATAGTGGACGATTAGAATTTTTATTTATGGTATCTTAATGTTTCAGGTACGGTTAAAATATACTCTCATTTAGATCAAAAGTCACGTCCAGAAAATTAACATTTCAAGACTGGTGTTTATTGCAATTTTAAAATTAAGAGTGCTGAATAATTCTTTCCTAAATCTATTTGCCATTTGACTATTTACCCCTCAGATATATTAAAAAACCAGCCACTCATAAGACTCTCCATGGATTGAATTGAATTTTTTGACATCAGCTCTAGAATATAATTATGGATAAGATTTGAAATTTTGGCATGATTCTCTGGTTCCCATGCTGAAATCTAAATATTTTGATTTATCTTATTTTATATTATTTACATTAGTTACATTTGACGGATATTTGTCCTCATCTTGTTTGTTGTTAACACAACATTTCGGCTGATATACCCTCTAGCCTTCATCAGGTGTCTTGGGGAAATTTCGAACCTGGGTTCTCATTCCTGGGGTATTTTTCGATGTCATTATTATTATTATTATTATTATTATTATTATTCAGGTCACTGCCTGGAATCGAATTCGGAATCTTGGAGTTAATAGCCCGCGCTCTTAACCACTACGCCATATACCCGTGGGCAAAGTGGTTAAGAGCGCGGGCTACTAACTCCAAGATTCCGAATTCGATTCCAGGCAGTGACCTGAATAATAATAATAATAATAATAATAATAATAATAATAATAATAATAATAATAATAATAATAATAATAATAATAATAATAATAATAATAATAACATCGAACAATACTTCAGGAATGAGAACCCAGGTTCGAAATTTCCCCAAGACACCTGATGAAGGCTAGAGGGTAAATCAGCCCATACGTTGTGTTAACAACAAACAAGATGAGGAGAAATATCCGTCAAATGTAATTAATGTAAATAATGTACATAATTCCTCATCTCTTAAATATAGAACTGTACTATCTTTTTTTATCCGAATAGACTTCTTAACATTCATTCTTATTGTATATCCTTATCCGTGATTGATGTATGGAGTTTATAGTATCTAAATGTTTTGATATAGATGGTTTAAAACAAAAAGTATGCAAACAATACCTTTTTTATTACAAATAGGTAAAAGCCGAACTAATTATAGATCTGAAATTTTCCAGAGCCAATAGTAAAGACCAATACGGTCTTTACTAATTTTATCTAATGTAGTTTGCTAATTCTATCAAATTCCGCGTATGATTCAACAGTCTTGCAGAGGTATCGCTTTGAAAATTAGATTTATGGTCCTTACAAGTTATTTATAGTCTTTCTAAATCAAGAATACTCACTTTATCGTCTATATTGAGACTAGATATTACAAGCTAAGCTTCTTTCTTTTTTTCTGTTTAACCTAACGTATTCTGCGAAGTTTTCTTATATTTGTTGGTCATCGGATGCACTAGATTCTATTTCCCAAGTATTTTTGCATTATCGGTTTTCATAAAGAAATTTATTTTACGACATTCTTCAAATTGTCAGTGATTTTACTAAGAAGCTATAATGAGTTTTTATTAGCTTAATATATTTTACCATTTTGAAAATGCCTTTCTCGAGATGTTTCAATAGATGATTTCCTGGTATCTTTTATTAGATCTAAATCCATTTTCCCTTTGACTTTTTTTCTTTCATTAATTTTGTGTAAAAAGAATACCTTCTATTTCATTCTTTTGACTAAGCGTTCTGTTCTATACACAGCACAATTCACTGTTTATAAGAATGTGTGCCAATATTCTTGGTGGAGAGTTTAATCAGAAGGGCGCTTATTAATTCAACAAATATGCTAAAAACTAATGGAGAGCTCTATTCAATGAAGATCTTAATATATAAATTAGGTGTAAACAACAGAAGAACCCCATACAAAATGCAGTGTCTAGCAATTTTATCAGGACTAACCATCGATCTCACCTTCACTCGTTTCAACGGGTATGGTAATAATCTGCATTAATGCTATGATTTTTGAGATAACAATAAAGAATTTTAAATAATTGCTGAATTATCCGTGGCCAGTGCACGCTTCTATAGGAGTAAATACGGATTAGAAATATAAGCAGCTTATACCTAACATTTGCAGATGTATTCGCTTCGTTTATTTCGTATATACAAAGCCACAACGCATCACTAATATATGGCAGCACTCAAAACTAAAATATAAAATGCAAACCATTAAGCTTCAGCAAGTGACGACACTGTGTAAGTCTCGTATAAATCTCTAAAGAATGCGTTTCTGTTTTTAAACGTGTATTTTTATAAAACATGATTGTCTATAAAGTTTGCGTTGTAAGACTTGCTGAAGGCAAACAATTGCCCTTCACGCCGTGTTATCCCCAGATTATTGTGTGCGTGTGTGTGCGCGCGTGTGTGTATGCATGCATGTATTGTATAAAACATATATATATATATATATATATATATATATATATGCGAGTAAAAATAAATACAAAAAAGGTGAGTTTTTTTTGTATGATTGTGTATAGAGGAATATATTATTTTGTTTAAAAGAGTTCCAACACTGTCTGTTTTTTATGTTTTATTTATATTCCTGCAGAACTAATGTGGGGTATAGAATATGGAATATACAATATATAATATGATATACAATATACAATATAAAATAAAATAAAATAAAAATGGATGGCACCATGAAAGAAAGTATTGAATGTAGATGAAATATTGAGTGTTCAATATAAAGGATCAAATATATAAATATATAAATATAAATATATATATATAAAGGCGACTCGAGTTTCAGGGCTATTTCCCTTCGTCATGGCCGGTATGACAGACTTTAACAGACTGTAATAAGTTGGCTGGTTTTCTGTCTTTTATACCAATTCCTTTGGACGGCAGCAGTAGGTGTTTGGCTATTTTTAGAATTGATGTTAAATCTATTTATAGAAATGATGATATTTTAATTTCTTGTTTTGTGTGGGTTGTAGGGATAAGATTTTTAAACCCTAGTAGGTGTTTGGCTGTTCTTAGAAATGATGCCAAATCTATTTATAGAAATGATGATATCTGAGAGATTTTTTGTGTTTTGGTTACAGGGATAAGATTTTTAAACCCCAAGTAAGATGGATTTAATCATTGTTTGTTAAGAGTGGGTTTGAATTTCTTAATAAAGTCCTTTTCTTTGCATTTTCTTTCAATTTCATTCCGGTTATAAAGTTTATGGAATGGAAATATAATAAAAGTTTGATGACCACATGTTGCTAGATGGTTACTCAGTGGTATTTGGCGGACTTCTGGGTTTTTAATCTGTTGTCGATGTACCCGTGAGCGTTCCGATAGTGCATTACCTGTCTGGCCAACGTACAATTCTTCACAATTAGGGCATTTGATGCAGTAGATTAGATTTCTACTTTTGCAGTTCATATTCGCATTGGTGAATATTTTCCCTGTTTTTGTGTTCATATATGGGCCAGTATGGATTGATCGGCATGTGCCGCATCGGCTATCATTGCATTTGGATACAGTGAATGTTTGATTTTTGTTGCTGAGGTCAAACCTTGCCTTTGTTAATAGTTTTTTCAAGTTTTTAGGTTGTCTCTTACTGAGAGTTATATTTTGATCTGTAATGATATTTCTCAATTCCTTACTTTGTGCAAGGATCGGTAAGTTCGCTTTGGCGATATTAAAGATGTTCTGGTGGCATGGATTTTGTGTCACTATAAATGGAATGATCTTTTCCTGTTTTTCTTTTCTTTGCGGTGTCCTCAGTTGTTGTATGGGTATTTTCGAAGCCCGCTGAATACCATTTTCTATGAGTCGTGATGGGTATTTTTGCTTCACCAGAAATTCTTTCAGTTCCATCAGGCGTTGATTTCTGGTCTCTATATCCTCTACAATAGTACATATTCTCCTGGCTAGGCAGTATGGTATGTTGCGTTTTGTATGGGGTGGATGGCACGATTTAAAGTTCAAGTATTGGTGTGTGTCTGTGTGTTTGTAATATATATCTGTGGTAATGGCGGTGTTCTTTTTAATTACCATTATATCTAGAAATGATAATTTGCTACTGTTCATCTCCTTTGTGAATTGGATGGATGGGTGTAGGTTGTTCAGGAGGGTGTTAAATTCTTCCACAATGCTTTGAGGTTTGGTCCAGATTATGAAGCAATCGTCCAGGTATCTCTTCCATGCTTTTTCTATAAGCTTCCTAAATTCGGTGTTATATCTCTCCTCTATTTCCTGGTAGAGTTTTTGTTCCAAGTAACCCATCACTGAATTCGCATAAACGGGGGCAAACCTCGTCCCCATAGCCGTGCCTTTAATTTGGATATAGTTCTTACCATTGAAGAAGAACGTATTATTTTCCAGGATAAATGCACACAATTATATGCTTATATATACATACATTTATATATATATATATATATATATATATATATATATATATATACATTCATATGCAAACACACACACATTCACTTACAAGGGTTGGTTGAAAACCTCATAGGCTGACCAAGGTACTCTCATGGAATGTGACCAAATGAGGTTTATTTCTTAACATAGTCCCTCTTGCGACCCACACACTTCTTCAACTGGTGTTGCAGTGCTTGGATCCCATTGGTGAAGAAGTTTTCATCCTGTTGGTCAAAAAAAGTCTTCAACAGCAGAAATAACGTCAACAACACTGAGATAAGGGTTCCCATCCTTTTTTTTTTCCAGGCTGGAGAACAGATGATAACAAAATCAGAAGAATAGGGAGGCTGGTAAAACAGTTCAAAGACACAGTCATGTACTGCAGCCGTTCAAACCAAGGACTTGTGTGCTGGTGCATTGTCCTGATGAAACAAGACACCTTACTTCAGTTTTCTTGGGCGTTTGGTATTGATAGCCTTTCGTAACTACGTCTGGAATTTCGCATAGTACTTTCCATTGATTGTGTGGCTTATTTTAAGTGAGTCAATAAATACAATGCTTTTTGCATCTCAGACAAATGAGATCATCAGCCTCCCTGCATAGGAAACAATCAAGGCCTAGTTTGGAATGAGGGAGGAGGGATATTTCCCTGAATAGATTGTGGCTTTGTCTCTGGTTCCAAGTGATGAACCTAACACCCATCCTGGGTTAGAAAACGTATATACGTATATAGATATATACGTATACATGTATACATACATATATATATATATATATATATATATATATATATATATATATATATATATATATATATATATATATATATATATATATATATATAATAATAATAATAATAATAATAATAATATTAGGGACAAAATCCAAAAATTACAGGTAAAAAACTCAATTAAAATCAATTTATAAAAAATTAAAATTAAATTGAGCCTTATAGATAAAGTATATATAAAATATATAGTTTTGGGGAAAATAACCAATTTTCAAGAACTCATCGATGAAAATCCACTATCACATACAGAAAAATTAATAATTAAAAGCACAATAAATGAGTATAATATAAAGTAAAGTAAATATCATAAGATAAATATAATAAAAAGATTACACGTGTTTCATAACCAATTTTCAAATAGAAAAGAAATTTAAATCGATTAAAATCAATTGAAATTATCGAAAATAAATTCTATTCAAAAATATAGCTACTCGTCAGATCGTAAGTAGAACAATAATTAGATATATATCTCAACCAACAATAAGTACCAAATGAATTAATATGAAATACTTATTATATAAAGATAGAAAAATTATCTAAAAAATATCATAATATCAAAATAATAACCATTCAATAATCATCCCTTCATCCATTATAATAACATGTATATTATATACAAAAAACATCTTACATAAATTATCATTGTTTTAAATTATCATTGTTTTAAATACAAGTTGAACGAAGTTTAAGTTTAAAATAATAATGAAGATAAAATTAGTACATATTTAACCGGTGTAATAGTTAAAGCTATACTATTTAAAGCTAAAGACGTTTATTTAATTATAATTAAAGATCAATTGAATAATAGAAAAATACAAGATTATTTATTTCTACAAACGTAATAATAAAAAATATGAATGAAAAAATTATGAATGGAAAAATTATGAATGAAAAAATTAGGAAAGAAAAAATTATTAAGAATAAAATATTAAACTTTATATATATATACAAAGTTTTGATTTAAAAAAAAAAACTTTAACGATATTATAAACTATAAAGATTAATAATTAATCAAATATTATTAATCAAAAATAATCGAAAATATATCAACACTATTCAAATCGAAGTTCTAATATTATGTTGAAATGAAACTATAACTTCTAAATAATTTAGTGTTAAATAAGTTATCTATTAAAAATAATCTATAAAGAACCAAATGAATAATATAAAAACAAGAATACATATTATTTTCAAATAGTAGAAAATCTTTAGCAAAGTGAAAAACAGTACTTATCGAAATTTTTCCGTAATTCAAACTGAAAACTAAGACGTTATCTAATAGCTATAGCGTTTTAAGCAAGAGTTCGCGCGAAAATACTCCGTTAAAATAGAACGTTAAAATAGAGAATAGAATACGAAAGCATGAATGAAATAATAATACTTAAATAAATGAATGAAAAATTTTAAATTTATATAACTAACAACATTGCTTTTAATTATTAATTTTTCTATATGTGATAGTGGATTTTCATCGATGAGTTCTTGAAAATTGGTTATTTTCCCTAAAACTATATATATATAAAGTGTAGTATATTGCCACTTAAGTGTGGCTGACCCCTAGGGGTGGATGTTACTGTTGCTTTTAGCCCCAGGAGGACATCTCCTCCAGCTGGCTTATCGACACACGATTGTGTCCTGTTTGCCAAGGGTAGTTATCCCTCTCACCAACATCTGCAGCACGAACGGATCCGGATTTCAGGGTTATTTCCCTTCGTCGGCGTCCGATAGCCGCTGACCTTGGTGAGAGAGACAAAAACCTGGCAATCTTATATCTTCTTTTCAAGTGAAATTCTTCACTGATATCGGAAAGGTGAAAACAAGCAATGTTAATTCTCTAAATGAAGTAGTAACAGTAACTGCACGATAAAGTGTAGTATATTGCCACTTAAGTGTGGCTGACCCCTAGGGGTGGATGTTACTGTTGCTTTTAGCCCCAGGAGGACATCTCCTCCAGCTGGCTTATCGACACACGACTGTGTCCTGTTTGCCAAGGGTAGTTATCCCTCTCACCAACATCTGCAGCACGAACGGATCCGGATTTCAGGGTTATTTCCCTTCGTCGGCGTCCGATAGCCGCTGACCTTGGTGAGAGAGACAAAAACCTGGCAATCTTATATCTTCTTTTCAAGTGAAATTCTTCACTGATATCGAAAAGGTGAAAACAAGCAATGTTAATTCTCTAAATGATGTACTAACAGTAACTGCACGATAAAGTGTAGTATATTGCCACTTAAGTGTGGCTGACCCCTAGGGGTGGATGTTACTGTTGCTTTTAGCCCCAGGAGGACATCTCCTCCAGCTGGCTTATCGACACACGACTGTGTCCTGTTTGCCAAGGGTAGTTATCCCTCTCACCAACATCTGCAGCACGAACGGATCCGGATTTCAGGGTTATTTCCCTTCGTCGGCGTCCGATAGCCGCTGACCTTGGTGAGAGAGACAAAAACCTGGCAATCTTATATCTTCTTTTCAAGTGAAATTCTTCACTGATATCGAAAAGGTGAAAACAAGCAATGTTAATTCTCTAAATGAAGTATTAACAGTAACTGCACGATAAAGTGTAGTATATTGCCACTTAAGTGTGGCTGACCCCTAGGGGTGGATGTTACTGTTGCTTTTAGCCCCAGGAGGACATCTCCTCCAGCTGGCTTATCGACACACGACTGTGTCCTGTTTGCCAAGGGTAGTTATCCCTCTCACCAACATCTGCAGCACGAACGGATCCGGATTTCAGGGTTATTATATATATATATAAAATCGAAATAAGCAACAGGATATCCAGAGGTGATGCAGTACGACCGTTTCAAGTGGCTCCATTTAATTGAACAATGCAATCATTACATCAAATTTAATGCTAAGCTATCCTCAGCTGCATAAATAAATAAATAGAAATATACAAATTATACAAATGTATCCGACTGTTCAAATTAATTCAATTTATTTATTTATGCAGCTGAGGATAGCTCTGCATTTAAACTGATGTAATGATTGCATTGTTCAATTAAATGCAGCCGCTTGAAACGGTCATACTGTATCACTTCTGGATGTCCTGTTGATTATTTTGATTTTATTCACCATCTTTTGAAATTGTACGGATAATGCTGCACTAATTTTTGGTGTCTCAACTTAAGTACCTAATTCACCTGAATCCCAATTATTTTGCTATATATATACATATATATATATATATATATATATATATATATATATATATATATATATATATATATATATATGCATATGTATGAGTATATATACATACATACATACATACATACATACATACATGCATGCATATATACATACATACATACATACATACATACATACATATTGAGAAATCTGCAGTTACTCTATCCAGATTACAAGGTCAGGTTTATACCTGTAATTATTGGGGCCCTGGGATATGTAACACACTGCCTAAATACCAATCTTGAGAAATTAGGCTTCTCAACATCATAAAGGAGAAAGCTAATTCGAAGACTACAGATCCAGTCCATCAGTGGAACTGTAAAAATCTGTAAAACTTTCCAGAAGTTTATCATTTAAATATATATGAGCATGTCTAGATATGCAGGTATATGCATGAGAATACATACATAAAACATACAAATCTGCACATACATACATACATACATACATACATACATACATACATACATACATACATACATACATACAGGTGCAGGCTTGGCTGTGTGGTATAAACTTTGTTTCCTAATCACATGGTCTCGAGTTCAGTCCCACTGCAGGCATTTTGGGCAACAGTCTTCTATTTAAGCCAAGGGCCAAAATCTTCTGGATAGATTTGGTAGATGGAAACTGAAAGAAGTCCGTTGTGTGTGCGTATGTTGTGTGTGTGTTGTCTTTGTGTCTGTGTTTTCCAGTACAATCGCTTGACAACCGGCGTTGTTTATGTCCTTCGTAACCTAATGGTTCGGCAGAGGAGACCATGCTTTCAAAATAAGTCCTGGAGTCAATTCGTTCGACTAAAATTCTTCAAGGCGGTGCCCCAGCATGGCCGCAGACTAATAACTGAAACAAGTAGAATGAAATAAAAATGATAGATACACACACACACACACACACACACACACACACACACACACACACACACACACATACACACACACATACACACATACACACACACACACACACACACATACACATACATATATAAACTTATATTGGGATAGGTGGAGATGAATGTGCGTGTCGTGCAAGCAAGCAAGTGGTATTGCGTGTTGATACTGATTAAAGGCGGATGTCAATAACATAATAAGACAAAGACTTGTGGTGATGCGAGAAGGGGGGAGAGAGGGATATAGGGAGGTGTGGAAGCTGCTGCTAAAGTTTAAGGGAATCTGAGTTGGGAAACAATGTTTACTCATCAGCTTCGTGATTAAAGTCATCATCAATGTTATCGTTATCATTATCGCCATCATCATTATCGTCATCACCATCATTAACATGATCATGGTGACGATGACGATGATGATGATGATGAGCATCATCATCATCATCATCATCAGCAGCAGCAGCAGCAGTATATTTCTCCTCACGTTCATCTTCATTTTAAAAACTGTCCTCTGTAGTACTCTCGTATGTGTGTGTATGTATGGCATGTGTGCGTGTATGTTTGAGGATGTATGTTTGTATGTATGTATATGTGTGCATGACGCAGCATGGCCGAACATGTATATGTGTATATGTGTGTGTGTGTGTGTGTGTGTGTGTGTGTGTGTATGTATGTATGTATGTATGTCTGTATGTCTGTCTGTCTGTCTGTCTGTATGCATGCATGTATGTATGTATGTATGTATGTATGTATGTATGTATGTTTGAAAAAACGAATATAAATGGCTTTTCCGATAAATTTTCCACTTTAATAATTAGATCTTCATACATCTAATTATTAAAGTAGAAAAATTATCAGAAAAACCATTTCTATTCGTTTTTTCAAACATATAATACTGTACCCAGGACTTTCTATTTTTTATTCGACTATATATACATACATACATACATACAAAAATACATACATATATGTGTGTGTATGTATGTATATATATATATATATATGTGTGTGTGTGTGTGTGTGTGTGTGTGTTGTGTGTGTATATATATATATATATATATATATGTATATGTATATATATATATATATGTATGTATGAATGGATGTATGTGCGTGTGTGTGTATGTATATATATATATATATATATATATATATATATATATATATATATATATATAATAAAGTAACGTTGTGGAATACCGTACGAGTGGAAATATATATGAAAGAAGGTTTGAAAATGCACTTATTTTTTTTTTAATATTTATTTACTTAACCGGTTTCACTTTTTTAGAAAAAGACTATCAAAAGTCTTTGAGAATAATAAAAAATGTTAAAAAACAGTTCGAGAATTAAAATGCATATATACATTCTTTGATGATAAAATATATTTAAAGTATAAAGCTTTGTATGAACTTTGTATTGTTACAATACCCATATACACATGCCACACACGCACGCACGCACACAGACATAGACATACACATACATATGAACCATCACACACATACGTTTGCTTACACACACACACACACACACACACACACACACACACACACACACACACCACAAGGATATTTAAAACAACACACCCACTCAGACAGAGAGACACACACACTCCCACACTCACACAAAACACTCCCACGCACACACACAGATGCACACATACATACACACACATACGCACACATACGTACACACCCTCACACATACATACGGTTGCTCTCACACACACACACACCACAAGGACGATCAAAACAACACATACATACTCAGACAAAGAGATATACGCACACTCTCACGTACACACACCTAACATCCCCACCGACACAAAAAACACTCAAACACACACTCATATACACATTCCACAATAAACTCTGGGACCAATAAAAACGGCACACACACACACACACACACACACACACACACACACGGACACAAACACACATATATACACACACACATAGAGACGTGCACAAAACCAGTCCCAAAAACCAGTGAACCATGACAGACTGTCACAGACCAACCAAAAATAAAATAAAAAAATCTTTTTTAACTCTTCTTCCCTCCCACCCCAGCTAGCCAGTCATACTGTCTCTTAAGACAGTAAAACATTCCCTCAATATACACAAGAGGAAAAAGCCAGGTCAGTTCCTCTTCAACTTTATTGTCAAAGAATATGTATAAGAATATGTATATGTATTGTCAAAGAATATGTATAAGAATATGTATATGTATTTTTCCATGTGTATTTTCATACACTGTTTTTAACATTTTCATTTTAATATCAGAGAATGTGTGATAATCAGTATGTAACAATACAAAGTTCATACAAAGCTTTATACTTTAAATATATTTTATCATCAAAGAATGTATATATGCATTTTAATTCTCGAACTGTTTTTTTACATTTTTTATTATTCTCAAAGACTTTTGATAATCTTTTTCTAAAAAAGTGAAACCGGTTAAGTAAATAAATATTTTTTTAAAAATAAGTGCATTTTCAAACCTTCTTTCATATATATATATATATATATATATATATATATATATATATATATATATATATATATATATATATATAATATAATATAATATAGGATAAAATCTTTATAAGAATTTATCAAGTAGTCAGCGTGAAAAAAACCCATATGGAAAAAAAAACCCATCGTTTTTTTCCGTAAATATATATAATTTATATAAGGGCATTACTATATAATAATGCCTCACGCTTAGAGGGACTAAATTAGTCAAAACTACCAAAAAATAAGCACATATTTACCGAAAGCGAGGGAATGCAATTTTTCAAAGTTTACCTCCTAAAAACATTTAACTTAACGGCAAACCACTAGTTTCATAATTAATACAGCAAAAACTATGTAGTAAGTTGCATCTTTTATTCAACAGTGCATAGTTTTTGCTGTATTAATTATGAGACCAGTGGTTTGCCGTTAAGTTAAATGTTTTTAGGAGGTAAACTTTGAAAAATTGCATTCCCTCGCTTTCGGTACATATGTGCTTATTTTTTGGTAGTTTTGACTCATTTAGTCCCTCTAAGTGTGAGGCATTATTACATAGTAATGCCCTTATATAAATTATATATATATATATATATATATATATATATATATATACATCAAACTAAGCAACACGGATTTTAAAGGTTATTGCAGTACGCACGTTTCAATTTTGAATCTAAGTTTTATATATATATATATATATATATATATATATATATATATATATATATATATATATATATATGTATATATATATATATATATATATATATATATATATGTATATATATATATATATATATATATATATATATATATATATATATATATATATATATGTATATATATATATATATATATATATATATATATATATATATATATGTATATATATATATATATATATATATATATATATATATATATATATATATATATATATATATATATATATATATATATATATATATATATATATATATATAGCCCAGTAGTTAAGGCAGCGGACTCGCGGTAATATGATCGTGGTTTCGATTCCCAGACTGGGAATTGTGAGTGCTTATTCAGCGAAAACACCTAAAGCTCCACGAGGCTCTAGCAGGGGGTGGTGTCAAACCTTGTTGTATTCTTTCGCCACAACTTTCTCTCGCTCTTCCTTCCTGTTTCTGTTGTACCTGTATTTCAAAGGGCCAGTCTTGTTACACTCTGTGTCACGCTGAATCTCCCCGAGAACTATGTTAAGAGTGCACGTCTGTAGAGTACTCAACCACTTGCACGTTAATTTCACGATTAGGCTGTTCTGTTGATCGTGTCAACTGGAACCCCCATCGTCGTAACCAACAGAGTGCCACGATATAGGCACAAATGTAATTCTTTCCCAAATAAATTGCACTTTCTATTCGAGGCTCCCATGAAGCTATAAAATGTTACTCAGTCACTCAACTATGAGTGCACTGCATCCTATGGAAGAAACACCTGTAAGCTAAAGAAGTTCATAAGATAATTATTTATTCCTTTGTCATTACTCTTTCTCATACACGCATATGGAGATAGTCAGAGAGACTGACAGACAAACAGACAGACAGTCAGACAGACAGTCAGACAGACAGTCAGACAGACGGACAGATAGATAGATAGATAGATAGATAGATAGATAGATAGATAGATAGATAGATAGATAGAAATATGTATATCTGTATATGTACCAGAGTAAGCATATAAATGTGAAACAAGGTGGAAAAAAGAGTACCCAAATATCAGAGGTAGTGTAATATGCATTATTGAAAAGCAGCAGAAATATAACAAAAGCTGTTACTCAGAGTTTCACGCTCCCGCTCGTCGGACAGTTTTTTTTTTTTTTAGAATCATCCTCATCGACGTCATTCTAACAAAACTGTCCAACGAACAGGAACGTGAAACTCTGAGTAACAGTTTTTGTGATATTTCTGCTGCTTTTCTATAAAGTATACTCTTTCACTCTTTTACTCTTTTACTTGTTTCAGTCATTTGACTGTGGCCATGCTGGAGCACCGCCTTTAGTCAAGCGAATAGACCCCAGGACTTATTCTTTGTAAGCCTAGTACTTATCCTATCGGTCTCTTTTGCCGAACCGCTAAGTTACGGGGACGTAAACACACCAGCATCGGTTGTCAAGCGATTTTGCGAGGACAAACACAGACACATAAACATATACACACACACATACATATATATATATATATATATATATATACATATATACGACGGGCTTCTTTCAGTTTCCGTCTACCATATCCACTCACAAGGCTTTGGTCGGCCCGAGGCTATAGTAGAAGACACTTACCCAAGGTACCACGCAGTGGGACGGAACCCGGAACCATGTGGTTCGTAAGCAAGCTACTTATCACATTGCCACTCCTACATATATACGTACATATGTGTGTGTGTGCGTGTGTGTGCAATGTATAGTGACAGTTGTTCAGTGTTCAAATTAAATGGCTATCAGAATCGTTTAACATCGCACGTTCGGTCCGTAAGGGATGCCCAGTCACCTCCCTTCTGAATGTACTGGCTCTCGAGCCATTGCTAAGGAAGCTGAATGTTTCGAGGGTCATCTCGCGTGAACTAGGATGCGGAAGATTCATGTTGGCTTATACGGATGACGTCACCTAAGAGAACCAGACATCTTGGAAATCGAGGTGATCGACACTGCCCTAAGGGAGTACGAAACGGTGACAAGAGCACACATTAACTAGAAGTCTGAGTGTCTGCAGCTCGGAACTGGAGCAGCAGATCCATGCCACCCGACAGCGTCGTAGGGCACTGGACGGAAGGACCGGTTAAATTGCTCAGGGTCTGGTTTGGTCCGGACCTCTAGGTAGACAAGAACTAGGAGGGAAACTGTCCCTGAAATATCAGGTGGAGGTGGTGAAGGTGTACATCGCTCCCGTCATCTACTACTGCCTGACCGTTGTGTCCCTGCCCTGCTTCGCATCTGATTAAGCTGGAACGCTCACGCTTCCACTTTCTTTGGAAGGGACTTGTTTCGCTAGTCTGGCGGTCTATCTGTTGTCGGCAGCCACTGAGTGGAGGAGTGAGCACGCTGTGACTAATGATGCATTGGAGCTGCGACGTCTCCAGCGTTTCTTTAACGGCGATTAGGTGTGATCGCCGTTTGTCCACTATCCTAGCAGTTCTGCCGGTTCGAGGCAAGCTCTACAGGCACAAAAGAGCTGTCAAGCCGACCTGAGCGAGATGTGCGCAGGATGATGAAACCATTCTGCGTAGACTTATCCAGTGTCCAGGCATGGCTGGATTATGGAGCTTTGTCTAATTGCTGTTGTTGTGGGTAGGGCGGATCCGGTTATCAATCCGAGTCCATCGTGAGGATCACACAGCTGCCTTTTTTTGGTGGAGAAGGGGGGGGACAGTTTTCCTCTGTCTGGCGACTATAGAGAAAGAGGTGGTGTTGTGAACAAGGTTGAAAGGACTGAAGATAGATACTTTCCCTTTCAGCCAAGTCCTCATCAGCTTTTTCAAGTTCCACTTGAAAAGGAAAGTGGAGAGGAGAGGGAAGTGCTGTACTCCACCCCCACCCCTATCATAGTATTTCTGTTCAAACGTGGGTGAATGTAGCGAGGATGACCCATGTGAATGGGCCTAGTTTGAGCATATACCTGCAGGCCAGAGGTTTTGAGGAGGAAAGGGGTACCTGCCTGGGGTGCCCTTGGTGGTCAGAGTGACCAGCATGTGTGGGGTTCCATGATTGGCCCTGAGTGGCACTCACTCCTTTGGGGAAGTTTTATTGCATATCTTTTGTTGTTAATTGTTATAGTATTTATTGAATGCATGTACTTTGCGCTAAGCCCAACTTGTCCCTTGTTTTGTATTCTCTCTTTGTTTTGTAGCCGGCCTTTGTGGCCAATAAAGAAAAAGACTGTTGTTGTTATACTTGTTGTTAAGCTGGCAGAATCGCTAGTACGTCGAGCCAAGTGCTTAGCGGCATTTCGTCCGTCTTTACGATCAGGGTTCAAATTCCGCCGAGGTGAACTTTACCTTTCATCCTTTCGGGGTCGATATAATACTAGGGTCGATGTAATTTACTTAACCCCTTCCTGAATTTGCTAGCCATGTGCCAAAATTTGAAACCATTTACGTTCTGAGTACAAATTCCGCCGGAGTCGACTTTGCCTTTCGCCATTTTGGGGTCAATAAAATAAGTACCAGTTGAGTACTGGTGGTCGATGCAATTGACTTACCCCCTCCCCTGAGCTTGCTGGCCTTGTGCCAAGATTTGGAATCATCATCATCATCATCATCATCATTATTATTATTATTATTATTATTATTATTATTATTATTATTATTATTATTTGAACGACCTGAGGTCTTACAGTGTAGATGTAGCAGCCATTAGCGAAACCAGGCTCTCCAACCCGTACGAACTCGCAGCCCTTTTTGACGGGTACGAGATTTTCCTATCTCCGTGTCGGCCGGGAGCGGGCGGTGGAGGTACTGCGGTGCTATTTCGGAAAGGCCTAGACTTGAAAATAAGGGCAGTCTTCCTGGATCCGGAAGGTAAGTTGGTGGTCCTGGACGTCGATAGTAGTGATAGCGCTGCTTTCAGACTGCTGGCTGCCTACGCTCCGACAGGAGCAGGGCAGTCGGATTATTTCAAACGTCTGGAGGTTTTCCTAGGTACTTCTCGCACTTTAGTGCTAGTTGGGGACTGGAACGCTGTCCTAGACGAACGTATCGATAGGGTGGGTGCGGGAGCATCTAATAGGAAAGGGGGATGCAAGAGCCTCGCCAACCTGCTCAAACGCTTTCAGCTGTCCGACAGGTATCGACTAGACAACCCGAATGTGCCAATGTGGACTTGGACTAATCGCATCGGGTCGTCTAGATCGTACTTAGATAGATTTTTCTGTAGGCCAGCGGATAAGGATAGCATAGGGTGTCCACAATTCAACATAGTCGGCTACACGGACCACAAATTCGTGATCTGCACGGTCGACTTAGATAGGCTCCATAGACAAGTCCCCGGTTACTGGAAGCTAAACACGTCGACAACGGCGTGCAAAGCCTACAGAGACCGGATTAGTTTATTAGTTAAGAGGGCTTTAACCGGGGCAATCATCAACAACAACTGGTGGTTCGCCCTGAAGCGGGCAATTAGAGCAGAATCAATTAGGTTTAGTAAGGCTCTAGCTGTAGAGCGTAAGAAAACAGAGCGGGATTTAGTTAACAAACTAGACGAGGCTCTTGGGACAGGTATCGCAACCGACGTGTTAGCAGCGAAGTTGGCCCTCGACCAACACTTTGATGCCAAGCATGAAGGCTGCGTTGTCAGAGCTAAAGCAATTTCGGTAAGCGGGGAGGGGACTAAGGCCGCTCGATGGGCCCGCGTGGTTGAGGCGAAGCGTGGCAACAGAGCGACCATTCGGTCTTTGGTGGACCAGAACGACTGCGAGATTTCGGGACCGAAGCAGATGTGTTCGGCCTTTCAGCAGCACTTTGCTCAATTGTTCGGGACAAACGGTAGGACAGACGACGGAACAGATTTCGGTGTGTACCTAGACGACCTGCCGCAACTCTCGACCAGCGAGGCCGAGTGCTGCGAAGGACCGATATCTGCCTGGGAAGTACGGGAAGCGATGAAAGGCTGCACGAGAGGTAGATCGCCGGGTTTGGATGGTCTGCCTTACGAGCTTTATACGTCAATGCCAGACTTGTTTGCGGGCGTCTTGGCAAACGTCTACTGCAACTGGCAACAAAACGGGAGAATTCCTGCTTTTGTTTGTCGGGGAGTGGTGGCTTTGCTAAGAAAGGACCCAAACAAGGGGGACATTATAGGGAACTTTAGGCCCATCACTCTGCTTAACACAGAGTTGAAGATCTTGGCCAAGGTGCTAGCCAAGAGATTGGCGCCTGTCGTGGTCAAACTGATCGGCAAGGCGCAGACATGCGCTGTGCCGACTAGGTCTATCCACGACAACCTCCATCTCATGCGCTACATCATAGAGAGAGTGGGTAACAAAGCTGGTGCGGGTGGGGCTTTGATCAATTTAGATCAGTCTAAAGCCTTCGATAGGGTCGACCATCGATACCTGGCAGCTGTTCTCAAGGCAGCTGGTTTCGGTCCGGTCTTCCGCGGGTGGATAGCTGCTTTATACAGCGGCATCTGCTCGGTCATACGGGTGAACGGCCATCTATTGGAACCGTTCAACATCTCGCGTTCGGTTCGCCAAGGGTGTCCTCTCTCCTCCCTTCTGTATATATTGACTCTCGAGCCATTACTGCGGAAGTTGGAGGCTTTGAGGGGCGTCCCCCGTGATCTGGGATGTGGAAGGAGCGTGTCTGCCTATGCCGACGACGTTACCGTGATGGTGTCGAGCCACAGGCATATTGACCTGATTGGCGAGACACTAAACGAGTATGAAGCGGTGACAGGTGCGAAAATTAACGAGGAAAAGTCAATGGGCTTGCAACTAGGCACCTGGAGGGGCAAGTCCATGCCGTCCAACAGCGTCGTAGGGCGCTGGACAGACGGACCCGTTAAACTGCTCGGGGTCTGGTTCGGTCCGGACCTCCAGTTGGAGAAAAACTGGGAAGAAGTGACGAACAGGGTGGCCAACCTCACCCAGAAATGGGCTGAGAGGAAGCTCTCCTTGAAAGGTCGAGCGGAGGTAGCGAATGCGTACATCGCATCCGTCATCTATTACCGTTTGACCGTCGTCCCTTGTCCCGACCGCTGGTTAACCAAGATGGTACGCTTGCTCTTCAACTTTTTGTGGAAGGGTCAGGTACCACTGGTCAGGCGCTCCATCTGTTGTCAACAGCCGCTGAACGGAGGCCTTGGCATGCCGTGGTTGCTGATGCGCAAACATGCGCTCAGGCTACGACATCTCAGGCGCTTCCTGGACGGTGAACAGGTGTGGTCGCCTTTCGTCAGACGCGATTTTCCGCAGCTCGTTTCTTTAACGGAGCTGCAATCCTGGATCAAACGTAGACCGAGAAAGGGCGCTTAGCACCTCGAGTGCCACCAAGCTCTCACCGCCCTCAGTCAGGCGGGCAGTGCGATCGGTAGTAGATCCACTCTAGCTTTCTATAGAGGGTTAGTGGGAGAAAAGTGCGACGACGTTCTCGGGGAAACTCTAGGCGTCGAGGATAATCAGCTAAGCAGTCTGTTCAGGAGAACTTTCGGGCCGGGGCCCATGGATAATTTCCAAAGGTCCCTCGCCTGGCAGTGCTACCGAGGTGCGCTACCTGTTCGAGATAAACTCTACCGACATGGAAGTGCCGTCAACCGGGCCTGCCCGAGGTGCGCTCAGGACGACGAAACCGTTCTGCTCTGCACGCACTCGTCCAGTGCCCGAGCATTGCTGACCTGTGGGTCTATATCGAACAGCTACTGTCACGTGTAGGACGGATCCGGCTATCAGCTGGATCCATCGTAAGAATTGACCCGCCGACCTCCTTTAACCAGGAGAGCAAGGCAATTTTCCTATGCCTAGTGGCTGTAGCGAAAGAGGTGATATGGTGGACCCGTTTGAAAGGGTTAAAGACAGACACTTTCCTCTTTGGCCAAGGCCTCATCAACTTTTTCAAGTTCCACTTGAAAAGGAAGATGAGAGTAGAGAGGGAAGTGCTGTCTCATAGCAAATTCGTTGAAAGATGGGTGACTGTTGGAAAAATGGCCAGTATAAACGGACCAATTCTGAGAATACACCTGTAAAAAAAAAAAAGAAAGGTAATGTAAAAGGAGAAAGGGCTCTATACCCCTTTCTTATTTTTTCTGACCAGGCTCCCGTGGTTTTATGGGTTTTTCCACGTGTAACCTTTCCTTTTTCGAAGCGCCTCCCCCTTTGGGAGTTCTACTTATTTATTTATCTATTTATTTATCTATTTATTCATTATATCTTTCTCCGTTTTCTTCTTCTGCTTAGACGAACTTTCCTACCTTTTCGGACAAAACCTTTTGTAACCTTCGTCCTGTCTTTGTCCTTATATGTTTTTAATTGATATTAGCCCTTGTGGCCAATAAAACGAATTAATTATTATTATTATTATTATTATTCAGTAGTTTTATTTTTATAACGTGCTTTCACTTCACTACCGAGCGCAGCTCTGTGTGCCTTGGGTATGTGCTGTGGTTTACTGTGATGCTCTTATGGTTACTGTATTGAAAGTGTTTTGCGTAGGATGTGTGCAGTGCCCAGTAGTGCTATTTTCTCTATGTTATATATATTTGTAAGTCCTGGTGTTTTTGTTATGTATTTGTCTGAATATTTTTTTTTAATTATACCTAAGGCACCTACTATGATAGGAATTGTTTCCGTTTTTAGATTCCACATTCTAGTTACCTCTATTTCCAGGTCTTTGTATTTTGAAAGTTTTTCCATTTCTTTTAGAGAAATGTTGTCATCTGCTGGTATTGATACATCAATTAGAAAGCATTTTTTTCCTTCATGATCTTTGACAACTATATCTGGTCTATTGGCCTTAATTTCTCTATCTGAGTGTATTAGCATATCCCAGAGTATGGTTGCTTTCTCGTTTTCTGTGACCTTTTCTGGCGTGTGTTTATACCATCTTTTTTCTGTTGTTATTCCATAGTGTTGGCATAGCTTCCAGTGTATATAGGTCCCAGCCCTGTCGTGTCTGTGAATATATTCCTTCTTAGCCAGGACTGGGCAGCCAGAGATAATATGATTTATTGTTTCTTGTCCATCGCCGCTTATTATTATTATTATTATCATTATTATTATTATTATTATTATTATTATTATTATTATTATTGAGTGAGGGAGCAGTGCATGCCATCAAAGTGATACTGGGGTAAAATATACAAAGCCCAATATACCCATCATGACTACCCGTCTGATAAGGGTACACCAGGCACATGCATCACAACCATATGTGCGTGACATGGTGATCTCATATCAAGATAAACAGCGCATGACCTCGCAGGTGGGGCCCAGTTAGAATTTTTTTCAGGTCGAGTAGCCCATCCCGCTCAAAAGGTCCCTGAATAAAGTTTGTTTAAGGGTGTTGAGCAAAACACCCATGTTTCCAGAGGTGAATTATTCAAACCCCAAAGGACTCCTCTCAACACATGGCTATGATGCTCCCCCACTACTTCTGCTCGTGATCAGAGATGCGCATATCGTCAGCCACCAAGGGACATGCTCAACTGGTTACGGTCAAACAACTGACAAGCAAATCTGTGGTATTAAGCAGAATATTTGCTGTAGCCCATCTTTTATACCAAGACAAAACAACGTACATGATAACACTTCCAATCAATTAAGATCAGAAACCTTGAGAGCCACTGCCTGGTACTGTATCAGGGCATTTATTATTATTATTATTATTATTATTATTATTATTATTATTATTATTATTATTATTATTATTATTATTATTACCTTTGCACAGCTTCTAACGCTGGAGATGTACTACGGTGTC
>NC_142949.1:17365387-17372887 GCF_046866305.1 Octopus bimaculoides | reverse complement strand
GTATAAAGATAATAGAACTGGTTGCCAGTTATGCTCCCTTGAACTTTTGAAAATTATTAAATTTCCTGATAAGAATAAACTAATTAATAAGAGGTCAGATTTCAAACCCTCCTGTATCCATAAAATGATGAAAACCTTTAGATATTATAACCCTTAAATCCTCTCTTTTAGTTATGTGCACTTCTACACCTCATCTATTTAACTATTCCTACCTACCACAACCCAGACACCTAACTAACACAGCCCGTACTCTACCCCTAACCTTACTATATACATCAGTATTTTGGTTTACCCTCGAATAACTAGGTTATGACCACTTAATTTAAACAAATTTTTAATTTTTAGTTTACACATATTTTTAATTTTTAGTTTACACAAATTTTTAATAAACCGGATCCATAATCCCAAACCCATGGATATAGTTCTAGCTTCAGTCACTGACTCGAAACCATCCACGGACACTGCAATACGAAGTTATAACACGAAATAACACTGTGTGTATGTGTATGTATGTGGGTATATATATGTGTGTATACTGTCTATACTGCTTATAAATTGTGTTTTTTTTGGGGGGGGGGTATTTTTATTTTATTTTCATTTTTATTTTTTTAATATTTTTTAATATTTTTTATATATATATATTTTTTTATATATATACTTCACTTTATACTTTTACATTTATTTTATACCCTTTTACTTCCGGTTTCGTTATGTTTTAATTTTTTAATTGTTAATTTTTTTGTATTTCTTATTTTTTATCAGTTATAGTTTGACTCGTTTATCATTATCTTTTATATTTTATTATTTTTTTCATACTTAATTTTTTCATTTTTTACGTTTTATCTCTTATTTTTATTAGTTTTATCATTTTTTACTATTTTTGAGTTCTTATTTTATTGTTTATTTCTTAGTTATTACATTATTAATGTGGGTGCTAATATTTCCTTTCACTAGTATACTATATTACTCTGTATTTTGAATTTTATTTTTTGAACTTTAACGTCTAACCCTACCCCCCCCCCCCTTATAACTTTTTTCGCTTTTCTTGTTGACATGTTTATTGATTAATTTTTTAAGGTCTTCTATATTATAATTACCCTTTCCACTTCCTTCACCCTTCTTCATCTAGATAAGTGTATGTAGATAGGTTAGTACACTTAAGTTGTAATTCGCTTAGGTTGACCACTGACCACTCACCACAAGAATATCATGTTTCATGTTTCATGTTCCAAGTCTATTCTGGCATGACACTTCTTATTTACGACCCACCACTGATATAGACAGACACAGCTCATATATATCTATCCCTTACGACCTTTAAGATCTCTGTATCTATATCTATTTATCGCTTTATCTTCTTCTTCTACATTTAGATTTTTCCTCACCACCCTTCACCAACCCATCTAAATAGCTTAGATGTAGCTTACTTGACTATCCAGACTTTCTCTTATTACTTCTTAGATTACCCGCCCCACCGATTTGACTCCCTTTATTTATTATTTTATTTTAAGTTTTATTTTTATTTTAAGTTTATTTTTATTTTTTTACATGAATATCTGTGTATTTCTTTTTCTTTTTCTTTTCTTTTCTGCTCAGGATTTTATATTCCCATTTTATTTTATATTGTTGTTTCGTTTTGTCATTTTATTGTATTGTTCTTAACCACCAACTTAACACTACACACTGAATCGTGGCAAGGTATGGATGGTTTTCGGAGGACCGAAGAAATTATGTGTAAATTGAGAATTATACGAGGTATAGTACTATACAAAATACCGAAAGGATCTTCACCTCTTATATCACACCTTTCTTCCTCCTTTAACGCCGATGTGATGTAATTTCCTGGGAGAGAAATACTTTTGCAGCTGAAGATAGCTTTGTATTGTAAATTATACACTGATATAAAGCTTGACACACGTGTACCGCAGAATCCTTTGTATTTTTGCTGTTATTTTTGGATTTACAATTTATTCTTTCACTTCAACCACGAGCTGGCATACACAGGTGCTTACAATTGTCAAGTATTACCTCTAAATTTTACTTTACCTACGTGATTCACGTTGTCCATCTGACTGGTATTTACATGCCCACGACAACTATATATATATATATATATATATAGAAGGTTGAAATGGAACACATGAGTTGATGTGTAGTATAAATAAAATTAAACAAGGTAGAAAATGCTAAAATAATTTTATCATGAAGAACATTTTAGTACCGGTTTCAGTCCTTGCGACTTTTTCAACTTAGAGTAAAGTATGAAAACAATTAAACTGTGGAAAAATTAAATTGAATTTTTTTTTTTAATATTTCCATAGTTTTCAAATGCAAGGGGCATTTTCCTTTCTCTACCTGTCTTTGACTCTCTTTTTTACAATTGTGGATTATAGGTAGTTAGCAGCAGCTAGTTTGACAGGAAATATTGTCTTTGAATATTTAAGCAGTCGTTGTAGTAGAGAAAGAAGAAGAAGAAGAAGAAGAAGAAGAAGAAGAAGAAGAAGACGAAGAAGAAGAAGAAGAAGAAGAAGAAGAAGAAGAAGAAGAAGAAGAAGAAGAAGAAGAAGAAGAAGAAGAAGAAGAAGAAGAAGAGGAGGAGGAGGGGGAGGAACAAACGTAAGGGGCATTTTCCTTTCTCTACCTGTCTTTGACTCTCTTTTTTACAATTGTGGATTATAGGTAGTTAGCAGCAGCTAGTTTGACAGGAAATATTGTCTTTGAATATTTAAGCAGTCGTTGTAGTAGAAGAAGAAGAAGAAGAAGAAGAAGAAGAAGAAGAAGAAGAAGAAGAAGAAGAAGAAGAAGAAGAAGAAGAAGAAGAAGAAGAAGAAGATAATGCGAGAGTGGTATGACAGTAGCAGGATGTTGGTGGAATCCTCTTAAATCGTCAAATGACCTAAAAGTGACTCATTGTGGATGATAGTAATGGCTGGAATTGTTCTGAATAAATTCTTGAGGTCACTGTTTTGAATGCATCGTTTTTGATATTTGCGTGGGTGATAGTGTCATTTGTTGTGAATACATTCAAAAGGAGTTTGTATTTTGTGATAAAGAATAGAATAACTCTTTACTAATGCGTTGACTACAGGTTGTATTGTCACTGAACTGATAGAGGAGAAAGATTCTGAAGCTTTTGGGAGTTCATTGGCGCAACAAGGAACAACTACATAACAGCTACCATCTCGATCCTTTTTTAAACCCAATACGCAAACACAGGGACACAAGGTAGCACCAGACAGACAGGAGGAAACAAAAGTGATAAAAATCATCAACAGGAAACCAAATCAACCCTCTTAAAACCATTCCTCAAGCATATCAAAAGCTACATATGGGACGACCTGGATATGCTCAATCACCTCCCTAAAACAATAAACAAAAAATACCCTAGCAATATTCTTCGATGTAGTCAACCTCTATTCTAATATCCTCTACAACCTAGGAATAGAGACGATTCAATTCTGGCTAGAGAATTACCCCCAATGAACTCCCACATCGCATCAAAAAAGAATTTGTGATAGAAGGGCTAAAATTCATCTTGGAGAATAACTACTTTGTCTTCTAAGACAACTTCTATCGACAAAAAATCGGGAACTGCAATGGGTATGAGAATGGCCCCATCCTTTGCCAACCTAGTCATGGGATATCTAGAAATCGGTCTTATCGTAAGGTACTAGAAAAATACGGCAGCCTATTCTCCCTCTACATAGAAAATAACTGGAAGAGATACTTGGATGACTGTTTCGTTCTTTGGCATGAAAGTATAGAGAGAATTAAAAAATTTCAAGCACTTATAAATGGATTTCACGTAAACATTCAATTCGCGATGGAATATAGCCATCAACAACTTTCTTTCCTCGACATCCTCATAAAGATATCTAACAACGAAATGGAAACAGATATATTCTATAAGCCCTCGGATTCCAAGCAATATCTACCGTTCAACTCATGCCAACCCAGACACACCAGAATGAATATCCCCTTCAACCATTAAAAAGGATTTGTACTATAGTTTCTAATACAAGCACTAGGAACACACGATTACATGAACTAAAGGATACACTCATCACCAGGAACTACCCACCATCACTAATTGACATATGCTTTCAACGTGCCCTACAACTCAACATCCACGAACTCAGACATCCCAAATTAAAGAAGGATTTACAGCCAAAAGCCCTATCATACATCTCCACACAACCCGCTTAACAATGAAGTCTTCGACACCATCTTCCAAAACATTCCCCTACTAAAAAGAGACCACAGAATGCATTTAATCCTCCAAACGCACACCATCATAAAAAGCAAAAGACAGCCCAAATCTATGAAAAGTCTCCTAACACAAGCCCGAATACGCTCAACAACAACACTGAAGCCGTCAGTAAAAAAAATTAGAATAACACCCACGCAAATATCAAAAACGATGCATTCAAAACAGTGACCTCAAGAATTTATTCAGAACAATTCCAGCCATTACTATCATCCACAATGAGTCACTTTTAGGTCATTTGACGATTTAAGAGGATTCCACCAACATCCTGCTACTGTCATACCACTCTCGCATTATCTTCTTCTTCTTCTTCTTCTTCTTCTTCTTCTTCTTCTTCTTCTTCTTCTTCTTCTTCTTCTTCTTCTTCTTCTTCTTCTTCTTCTTCTTCTCCACCTCCTTTCTCTACTACTACGACTGCTTAAACAATCGAAGACAAGAATTCATATCAAACTAGCTGCTGCTAACTACCTAGAATCCACATGAGTGAAAAAGAGAGACAGAGACAGGCAGAAAAAGGAAAATGACCCTTGCATTTGAAAACTATTCTTTTCTTCTTTTTCTAGTTTCAGTCATTTGACTGCGGTCATGCTGGAGCATCGCCTTTTTAGTTGAACAAGTCGACCCCAGGACTTATTCTTTGTAAGCCTAGTACTTATTCTATCGGTCTCTTATGCAGAACCGCTACGTTACGGGGACATAAACACACCAACATCGGTTGTCATGCGATAATGGGTATAAACACAGACACGCAAACACTCACACACACACACACACACACACACACATATATATATATATATATATATATATATATATATATATATATATGCCATATCTTCCTGATATATATATATATATATATATATTCATTTTAGCAGATATACTCTTTACTCTCTTTTAATCTTTTACTTGTTTCAGTCATTTGAATGCGGCCATGCTGGAGCACCGCCTATAGTCGAGCAAATCGACCCCAGCATTTCTTCTTTGTAAGCCTAGTACCTATTTTATCGGTTTCTTTTTGTCGAACCGCTAAGTTACGGGGACGTAAACACACCAGCATCAGTTGTCAAGCGATGGTGGGGGGACAAACACAGACACACAAACACACATACATATACGTATACGACGGACTTCTTTCAGTTTCCGTCTACCAAATCCACTCACAAGGCATTGGTCGACCCGAGGCTATAGTAGAAGACACCTGCCCAAGGTGCCACGCAGTGGGACTGAACTCGGAACCATGTGGCTGGTAAGCAAGCTACTTACCACACAGCCACTCCTGCGCCTACATATATATATATATATATAACGTTGACCACTAACGTGGACAATTAATGTGCTAGAAATAGATCACATCTTGTGTTTATTAAGACCTAAATTGCTCTCAGCATGAAATATAGCAGTATACCAAAACGTAAGCGGGCAAGACATTTAAAATCACCTAAAAAAAACACTATTAAACAGGTACCGGTTTCGGATTTAACAAATCTTACCGATTGTCCATTACATTACAAATCAGGCTGAAGAGGAATGGACAATCGGTAAGATTTTTTAAATCCGAAACCGGTACCTGTTTAATAGTGTTTTTTTAGGTGATTTTAAATGTCTTGCCCGCTTACGTTTTGGTATACTGCTATATTTCATGCTGAGAACAATTTAGGTCTTAATAGACACAAGATGTGATCTATTTCTAGCACATTAATTGTCCACGTTAGTGGTCAACGTTATTTTTAAAATGTACCTTAATCCCCTGAGATTGCAGATATTATTTCTGAATCTTTTTGATTCTTTAGATGTGCTGGCCTCCTGATAATTAATCGATATTAATTAATATATGATTAATTACCATATTTTATAATAATGTATTACCCATTGCCAATCTCTCATACTGAATATATACGACGCAGTAAATATTTTCTGCAGATATATTCCTGGAATTAGCGCGCCAAAACGAAGACTTTTGAATTTCACCATTAAGCTGTAATTAGCAGAACCATATACACGCGCACCCATGGCGGTGGGCTACTTTGTATACGATTCTGATGATTGCGGTTACGTTACAAATCAGGCTGAAGAGGAATGGACAATCGGTAAGATTTGTTAAATCCGAAACCGGTACCTGTTTAATAGTTTTTTTTTTAGGTGATTTTAAATAGACACAAGATGTGATCTATTTCTAGCACATTAATTGTCCACGTTAGTGGTCAACGTTATTTTTAAAATGTACCTTAATCCCCTGAGATTGCCGATATTATTTCTGAATCTCTTTGATTCTTTAGATGTGCTGGCCTCCTGATAATTAATTGATATTAATTCATATATGATTAATTACCATATTTTATAATTATTTATATATATATATATATATATATATATATATATATATATATATATATATATACATATACATATACATTTTGGCATATATATATATGTGTGTGTCTGCTAAAATGAATTCACATGCAGACATATAACATCAAAATGTACATCTTTTGTTTCTCTGATGATATCGTGCTCATGTCACATTAATATAAATGTAATGTTTACTGAGCATTTATTGAAACAGCTGCAAGTGGAGATGACCAATTTGCTGTTAATAATAAACAATTATTACCTTCCCAATCTCTGTTTTCTTTTCTTTTTTTAAATGTGGCTTTGAGAGTTGCATTTCCTCGCGTTCGGTAAAAATGTGGTTTTTATGGTAGTCTAACCTTAGAGTCCCTCATATTGTATAGTAATGCCCTTATATAAATATATATATATATATATATATATATATATATATATATATACATACATATGTAAATGCATACATATATATATATATATATATATATATATATATATATATATATATATATATATATATATATATACATGCATGCATACATACATACATATGAATATGCCAGTATATTTATATGAATGTGTATACATTTACGTGTATATATATATGTATTCATGTACATGTGTGTATATGTGTGTGTATGTATGTATGTATGTATGTATGTATACGCCAACTCTGTTCAAGACATTGTAGATCTTTGGCTGGGCTAAAAAGTCACATTCGATCACAGCACCGTTAAGTTAAGCTTCGTGTAATGGCCATACTCGACAACGAGGGGAAGCCATCATACAAATATATACATATACGTGCATGTATATACATACATAGCTGTGCGCTAGAGAATTTCACAAGTATGGTCGATCACGTGATGTATATATATATACAT